>NW_020204302.1:4380-6948 GCF_001531365.2 Cynara cardunculus var. scolymus
TAGACGAATTTAACACGTTATCCGGATTAATAATCCGGGCAACACATGGACATAAACCGCACAAAGTCTAAATCGCACAATGATAAATCTCACAAAGTCCAAGATTTAAACCGATCAAAAGTCAAACTCTTAATAATCCGATCAAAAAGTCAAACTTATTAAACCGATCAAAAGAATTCAAACATAAACCGATCAAGTTTAAATAATTAAATCGATCAAGGTCAAGCACTTAACATTCAAACAATTAAAACTTAGAAGCTTATGACATATCTCTATGCATTTATAGATGGTACATTTCATAATTAAGATTGTTAATATCGCAGATCACTATGGCATCATCTGCTCTTAGTGAATATTCGGCAGACGAATCCGGCTATGTGGTTTGCCGAGCTCATCCATCAATATGGAAGTAGACCCGTATGAGCATGAAGACACAGCAACCAGCGAGACACCTGCTTCACCACCAGCATCCATATTGCTCCCATCGGAGCCAGTACTTGATATTCCATCTCAAACCTTTCATGGTCCAAGGACTAGAGTCACACCTAGGAAGAGTGTTCCACTACCTCGGCGAGTGACATTTGAGAATTCCGCTAGAGTAAGAGGAGAGTCATCACAACCACAGCAGAGGAGCAGGACCTCTCTAGTAGTGACCGGAGTACCTGCATCCTACACTCAGGGCATGAGTCTGGCTGGACGAGAGTGGGTGCGAAGAATCGCATCAGATACTCAAACTCACCAGACCCGGATGGGATATGATCATCATATTTTGAACAACCTATCTGATGTGATGGAAATGCATCATCAGCGAATGATGAGAACCACGGATGCCGTCATTGCAGCGAGGCGGGAGATTAGAAGATTGTACAAGTGTTTGGTGGTGAGTGAGATGATGATGTTGATGCTAGGAATGCTGATAGGCTGGATGTTATTCTAGAGATAGTGTCTAGTGATAGGATATCTACTCTTTTGCATAGAAACCCAAGATCCTGTTTTTGTAGGCTATAATCAACCATGAATATATGATATCTTTTGAGAAATGCTTAGCTACATCAAGTCATGGTGAATATAAGATTATTCTGTTGGGTTATATAAATGCTTGAAAGTTATCCATACGATGAATATCCCTTGCATCATTTAGATGATGAGAAGTTATTATCCTTGATATTGCCATGAAAATGACGAATTTCCCTTCTGACTTAGGCCTTAGAAAATGTCGCCAAGAAGAGAAAACCCTGAAGTTGCACGACACGACTCGTGTCAGAAAAACTATTGGCTGCACTCCCCAACATTGTCAGCAAGGTACCGGCAGGACTAAACGCTAACCAACCAATTAATTCTGAGCATAGAACACCCTGGGAATGCACCTATAATTCCTTCAAATCCTGCAACCCAAAGGAATTCCATGGAACTGAGCGGGCTGTAAGATTATTGACTTGGATAGAGGGTATGAAATCTGTCCTCCATATCAGTAAATGCACAGAAGAAAACAAAGTAGAATATGCTGCATGTTTACTGCAAGGTCGAGCACTGAAATGGTGGAACACCTTACTTCAGACTAGGGGTCGGGAATCTACCAACCAACTCTCATGGGAGGAGTTCAAAAAATTACTTAAAGATGAATATTGTCCAAAAAGTGAACTCCAAAAGTTAGAAATATAGTTATGGAACAATGAGATGAAAGGGGAGAACATAGCTGCATATACTGCCTGATTCCATGAGTTAGCAAATCTAGTGCCATATCTGGTGACACCCGAGGAAGTGCGAATCGAGAGATATATTTGGGGATTGTCTCCAGAGATTCAAGGAAATATCACCTCGGAAAACCCAAAGACCCTTCAGAAGGCAATAGACATTGCCACCAAGCTCACAAATAATGTTGTTCGGTACGGAGAATTCGCCAAAGGAAAAAGAAAGATAGAGGAGCATGGGAACCGAAGATCTGGGGGAAGATTTGACAAGAACAGGAAAGTAGTAAGAAATTTTGGGGTGCAGACTCAGGCGGTAAACCAAGGAAGCAAGCCTAAGTGCAATAAATGCAAATATCCGCACTGGGGGAATTGCATCATTTGTCAAAGATGCCACAAAGGGGGTCATTCCGCAAAGGATTGCCGAAGGCGATTATGTTTCGATTGTGGGAGTCCAGACCATATGAGGAATGTTTGCCCAAAGAGAAAACAAGGATCAAATGCTAACCAAGCCCGACCAGCCAATCAAGGAAACCCAAAATGTCAAGCATGGGACAGAGCATTTGAGATTGGAGCCAAGGAAGCTAGGCATGATCCCAATATGGTTACAGGTACATTTCTCTTGAATAATGAATTTGCATCGATATTATTTGATTCAGGGGCATATAGAAGTTTTGTATCACTAGATTTTAAGCCGAATATTAACTTAAAGCCCCAAAGGTTGGAAGAAGTTTATGTAATAGAATTTGCCAATGGCCAATAAATTAAGGCTAGAGACATAATCATGGGCTGCAGACTAAGTTTAGCCAACAAGGATTTTAGCATAGACCTTATTCGGATTGAGCTAGGAAGTTTTGATATAGTTATAGGCATGGATTGG
>NW_020204302.1:7448-9645 GCF_001531365.2 Cynara cardunculus var. scolymus
CCATCAAGAATAGATACCCTCTTCCTAGAATCGATGATTTGTTCGATCAACTCCAAGGTGCGGTATACTTTTCCAAGATTGATCTACGATCCGGATATCATCAAGTGAGAATTCGGGAAGAGGACACCCCCAAAACAACATTCAGAACCCGATACGGACATTACGAAATTTTGGTTATGCCATTCGGGCAAACCAATGCACCGACGGTTTTTATGGATCTAATAAATAGAGTTTGCAGACCATACCTAGATAAATTTGTAATCGTTTTCATAGACGACATACTAATTTATTCACGAAGTAAGAAGGATCATGAGCAACACTTGAGAATGATATTAGAGCTACTCAGAAACCGGAAATTGTACGCAAAATTCTCCAAATGCGAATTCTGGATTCGTGAAGTACAATTTCTTGGTCACGTGGTTAATAAAAAAGGGATTCAGGTAGATCCTGCCAAGATTGAGGCCATTAAGAAATTGGAAGCCCCAAGAACCCCGACGGAAATTCGACAATTTCTTGGTTTAGCAGGCTACTATCGTCGATTCATTGCGAATTTTTCAAAAATTGCGCAACCACTCACAATTTTAACCCAGAAGAACAAGAAGTTTGTTTGGGGAGAGAAACATGAAGAAGCCTTCGAGACACTTAAGCAGAGACTATGTAATGCACCTATTTTATCCGTACCAGAGCGTTCAGAAAACTTTGTGGTCTATTGTGGTGCATCACATCAAGGCTTAGGATGTGTGCTAATGCAAAAAGATAAGGCCATTGCATATGCCTCAAGGAAACTCAAAGTGCACGAGAAGAACTATACTACGCATGACCTAGAATTGGGAGCCGTAGTATTTGCACTTAAGATTTGGAGACACTACCTTCATGGTACCAAGTGCACTGTGTTCACTGATCACAAAAGCCTTCAACACATTCTCAACCAGAAGATGTTAAATATGAGGCAAAGAAGATGGGTCGAACTACTTAGTGATTACGATTGTGAAATAAAGTACCATCCCAACAAAGCAAATGTGGTAGTCGATGCTCTGAGTAGGAAGGAAAGAGTGAAACCAACAAGGGTGAGGGATTTGGGAGCAATTGTTAACACCAGTTTGAAGGCACAAATTCTCGAAGATCAAAAGGAAGCATTAAAGAAGGAGAATTTGAAGAATGAGACCCTACATCGCATAGAGACCAAGTTTCAACTGAAATCAGATGGAGTGTTAAATCCATAATTTTGAATGAAGCCCATCGATCAAAATACTCAGTCCACCCGGGAGCAGATAAGATGTATAAGGATTTAAGGGAACATTATTGGTGGCCTGGAATGAAGAAAGACATTGCACTGTATGTAAGCAAGTGTTTAACTTGTGCAATGGTCAAGATTGAACACCATATACCATCTTGTCTACTTCAACAACCCGAGATTCCCCAATGGAAGTGGGAACAAATATCGATGGATTTCATCACAAGGTTGCCCAGAACTGGGAAAGGGCATGATACAATCTGGGTGATTATAGATCGACTGACGAAATTTGCTCATTTTCTACCGATCCGAGAAGATTATAAGATGGAGAAGCTGGCTCAGACTTACATAAATGAAATCATTACTCGGCATGGGGTACTTATTTTCATTATCTCGGATAGGGACAGTCGATTTATGTCAAGATTTTAGCAATCACTTCAAGGAGGGTTGGGTACACGTTTAGATCTAAGTACTTCATACCACCCTCAAATGGATGGGCAGATGGAAAGAACAATCCAAACACTGGAAGACATGTTACGCGCATGTGCCATAGATTTTGGTGGGAGCTAGGATATGCATCTTTCGTTAGTCGAATTTGCATACAACAACAACTATCATGCCAGTATTCAATGTGCGCCTTATGAAAGCGTTATATGGACGCAAGTGCAGATCTCCTCTCAATTAGCTAGAAATTGGCGATCGGCAATTAACTAGACCTGATATCGTCCAAGAGACAACTGACAAGATTGTAATCATCAAGGATCGACTCAAGGCTGCAAGAGATCGCCATAAAAGTTATGTCGATAATCGGAAGAGACCACTAGAGTTTCAAAAAGGAGATAAAGTACTCTTAAAAGTCTCACCCTGGAAAGGATTAATGCGTTTTCGGAAAATAGGTAAATTGGGTCCCCGATATATTGGTCCATTTGAAGTATCTGAGAGAATTGGACCAGTGGCATATAA
>NW_020204302.1:10845-12564 GCF_001531365.2 Cynara cardunculus var. scolymus
TCTAAGAAAGTAGGAGAAAACCACATTGCATGTGGAATTTAATCATGAAAAGATGTATTTTGAAATTCGGCAGAATCTTGCATGCATCTCAAATCGGTTTTATCTTCCTCAAAACTCAATGGAATTGGGTAACTCTTTTTCTGGAGGTTAGCCTTATTTGTTAGCTTTAAAATGGAGTTAAAATATTTGAAAAATGATGAGTTTAGATCYCCCAAATGGCCGTCACTCGAAGAGTGTCCAATCTGTTTTGGGGGCTGTGTCACTCAAGGTTGTAGAGTATTAATGAGTGCCTTAAACCCATTCAAAATTCTTGATATTTGGGAAAAGTCTGCTTAACTCATTATTTTGGATGATATAAAAAGTTGGACATAAAATGACTTTTGGAAGGTTCCTTTTTATAGTGATTTGTGAGACCAAAAATATCAGAAACAGAATTTATATTATGTCCAAATGATAGCTTTTTGTGCAAAGGGCTTTGATTTGAAAATATAATTTTTGGCTATTTTTAGAAGAAATAAGAAAAGTATCAACTTTAATTCATAAAAACCGTTGGCATTACATAAGATATAATTTGGCTTTATCTTTATCCAGACTCGTTAGGTGATCTAATTATTGGATTCAGACTGTTTAGGAAGGTACGTCATCTCCTTGGATATTCATCGTCAAACCTGTGAGTTTTCACGGCCCCACTTTTAATGTTTTTTGTTTATTTAAATTGGGGGAAAAGCATGAAGTTATGCAAACTATACTATTTATTTATAAAACTGTAGGACTAAAGAACTGTTTAGTCAAGATTTGTTTATGCCAGGACTAAAGAACTGTTTAGTCAAGATTTGTTTAAAACTGTTGGACTAAAGAACTGTTTAGTCAAGATTTGTTTATGTCATGAAATATTGACGGTTTTGCACTATGATATAAATGCTAAATTGATGTACTTGGGAGTATGTTTCCAAATAAAGTCCCCGTCCGTAAACGCTACTTGTTAACTCGGGCATGTCCCCTGGCCGTTGTGTTGACTGTCCCACCCAGAAAGGGTGCACATTACCTATGTTTTTATTAGTCTAATCATGTGAAATTTGGAGCACCGCTGAATTAGTACTATTACGAACTGTGGGACCTAAGGGAGTGTACGGGCTACTTATGGTCGTTCGTAAGATAATGGGGCATATTGGTCAGGAAAGGCTCAGTAGCGTCTCAAGTTATTAAACATCATGGCAGATTTACATTTATTAAGTGCAAAAGTTATGTATAGGTTTGCAAGAAATGATTTATTCATTGTAATGATTTGTGCATATGAAAACCCGTGAACTCACCAACTCTTTGTAGTTGACTTGTTTTATGTTTCATGCTTTTCAGGAAATAAGTAAGAAATGAAGTGTTTTGGGAGCATACTTGTGGCGATACCGATTAAGTTCACATTTGAAGTTTTTGTAAAGAAGTATTCTATCCCAATTTGGTTATGGGTGTTAATTCAAATCTTTTGTAAAACTTGTATGGTGTTATTTATTAACTGCTGTTGTGACTCGCTTACCTGTTACATCTCGTGTTTCCGCTTTGGCGGGGTGTGACAAGCTGAATAATGATACTTTTCTTTGATTACTGTCTGAGCAGGTATGCCTTCTTCTAGATCAGCAGGTATCTCTCGGTAGTACACAGCAGGACCTTCCAACAAAGATTGCATAATCAGATCTCCTTCTTTCATTCTCTCAATGAAATTCA
>NW_020204303.1:0-1562 GCF_001531365.2 Cynara cardunculus var. scolymus
GACTTTGACTTTTTATGAGTCTCGAGTATTAATATTTCTAGCAAGATTCCTCTAAAATCTTATATATCCACACTGCACCAATATGATTCCAAGCAATCGATCATGGTGTAGTAGTCTCTGTTGTAGCTTCCTCCAATCATACTCACCCATTGTAAACATAATCCCCTACTTATATATTCTYTTATCGTAATTGTTGTACCTACAAAAATGAAATTGTTTCAAGTTTACCATTTACTTGTATGTCTTTCATTAATAATAACACCAATAGCTCCTCAKAADTACTCCAAGCCAGGCTGCTTAGATACTTGCGGGAAGGTGAAGATTCCATACCCTTTTGGAATTGGAGCAAATTGTTCAATCAACAACTGGTACGTCGTCGATTGCAACTCTTCGAAACCATACCTATCTGCACTCAACCACCTAGAAGTCCTGTTTGTAAGCTTATATAATCGAACAGTCACTGTCTATGCACCAATGATCTATGATTTCCAAAACCAAGTTCAGAATAGGAGCCAAATCTCAAGCATCAATCTTGGTACGAGCCCCTTCCTTTTTTCCAAATTACAAAATAAATTTGTTCTCAAGGGGTGTGGCAATGCTTTGATGATAGACCATGGGAGTGTGGTTGCTGGGTGTTCAACTTCTTGTACCMATGATAGTAGTGTTAGTGAAAGAAACAACTGTTTTGGCATCATGTGTTGCGAAACAGAGATTCCTTATTATCTTCAGTCTTACAGCATGAATCTTGCCAGCTTGGAGAGGCAGGGTGGAGATGTGGCTCATGGGTCTGCCTTCTTGGTTGATAAGAAGTCATATGACGATGAAGCTTTTTTGGCCAATCTATTAGTGTGGAAAACCCTTATGTTCCCATATCACTTCGATGGACCCTAACTAACAGTGATCACAACTCAGTGATCACTGAGTCATCTTGTTGTGATCAGCCGCAGGGTACCTTTATGACAAGATCACGGATATGCGTAACGGTACCTTAGTGTATTCTTGGGCATGCACGATCAGCCAGAAATTTGAAGGAAACCCTTATTTACCATTTGGATGCAAACTTACGTAATATTTATTTATTAATTAGCTTTGTTTTCTAGCACAAGGGTATGTGCGATTTTTGACACCATATTAATTTCCCTTATATCATGTGCTTTTAGTAAACAAGGTATGTGCAAGCCTCAAGGATGGTGAATCTTGTGAGTATAACATAAACTATGATGGTGACGGCTTTAACTTCACTTGTATTGAGTGGTACAAACCCGACAAATTCCAAAACAAACTYGGTGTTATTTTAGGTAATGCCTATTCTCTCCACTCAAACCCCMCTCTCTCCTCTATAAACTAAGTCTTAACCGTTCATCTAGTCTAATAAATATATTATCCTATTTTGTTTTCTTATTTTAAGTCATGATTATAATGAATAAATTATCATCTTTTGTATACATCTCAATTGTAATTAATAAATCATGATAATTGTTCATAAATATCTCAATTGTTTTCTAATACAAACACTGATTATTATTGTAAGAATTATATCCCGTGTATATCTATACTATATT
>NW_020204303.1:2489-3815 GCF_001531365.2 Cynara cardunculus var. scolymus
AAATTAAATTAAATAAATTACACAAAAAACGTGAACACTTAAATAGTTAATATGATACTAATATCAATATATTTTTTAAATTTTTATGAGATATTCGAATTTATATTTTATTCAAACATAAAAGCATTAACGCTTTAAAACCACATAAAACCATGTTGTAATATCAATAGAGACAAAAGATAAAACAAAACATTAAAATCAAGATGTGTCTCGTTGCATTGCGCGAGTATCCTTCTAGTATATATATATATATATATACACACTAGAAGGATACTTTTTGTCAGTAGTTCCTTCTCTAAAAATCATCTTTAGATACGCTTCCAAATCTTTCTCTAAAACTTCCCTCTATAAAAACCTTGTTACTTGTAGTGTATAAAAGTATAAAAATCCCCTTGTGGCCAACGAGGTTCAAATGCGGTAACTCCGGACTATCTGCAAAACAGGTGGTCGTYCTGGCATTAGTCAGCTCGCTTAGCGGGTTGGATATCAAGGTTAATAAAAAAAAGTATAAGAGAATTTAACCAGGTAGTGATAACATGCATTATTTCTCTACTTGTATTAAATGTTTGAGGCTGCAATGTTAATCRATTACAGGTGTTAGCATAAGCATGGGGTTACTTTTTCTCATGGCACTCATCTCTGCATTATACAAAGTAATCAAGAAAACAAAGGCAAGGAGACGAAGAGAGAGGTTTTTTAAACGCAATGGTGGTTTACTCCTAAAGCAACAAGAAGAAGCTGAACCATCTTTAGTTGATAGAACCATACTTTTTACGTCACGCGAGTTGGAGACGGCCACTGATCACTTCAACGAGAACAAAATTCTCGGCCGAGGAGGTCAAGGTACAGTCTACAAAGGTATGCTAGTTGATGGAAGAATTGTGGCAGTCAAGAAATCGAAGGTAGTTGATGAAAGCCAATTAGAGCAATTCATCAATGAGGTAGTCATTCTTTCGCAAATCAGCCATCGAAATGTGGTCAAACTATTGGGATGTTTCTTGGAGACTGAGGTTCCTCTACTAGTTTCCGAATTCGTTTCAAATGGGACCTTGTACGACAACATTCACAACAAGACTGTTGAGTTCCCAATTTCTTGGAACATGAGATTGAAAATTGCTACGGAGATTGCAGGAGCCCTCGCTTACTTACATTCAACAACTTCCATTCCAATATATAGGGACATCAAAACTACTAATATACTTTTGGATGATAAATATAGAGCCAAAGTTTCTGACTTTGGAACTTCAAGGTTCGTATCAATGGAGCAAACTCATCTCACTACCTTAGTTAAAGGTACATTTGGCTACCTAGATCCCGAGTACTTCC
>NW_020204303.1:5504-9140 GCF_001531365.2 Cynara cardunculus var. scolymus
GGTCAAGTGTAACCACCAGGGAATGGAAGGGTAATATGCAACCCTGAATGCCTCAATTACCCAAAAGGCCAAAAGAAGAGTAATTATGTGATAGGATCATGGTATGGCTATAAATGCAAGTCAACCCCAAACCAATCACGGAATCACCTACTACCCATTTGAAGACAACCTTTATTCTTCGTCGTACGTGGGATAACACAATTCCACATACTATCTATCCGAAGACTATTCTACCATACAGTCTTAGGCAAGGCTTTTATGTGATCTGATATCTACAAATTCATCTGGGTTTAAATGTTTTAATCAAAACCCACCCTATTTTGAAATTTCTCCATAGATTAATCAAATCACGCGGTACATTTGGGCATAAATGTTTTATATGTTCTTTGCCTTCAATCATGGTTGTCAAARAGATGAAGCAGTTTCAAGTTTTGAATTTAGTCATCTTGGTTTTGTTAACAACATCATTCACAGAAGCTCTTAGTTATGCCAATAGAGGATGCAAAGATATGTGTGGGGAGGTTTCAATTCCATACCCTTTTGGAATCGGAGCAGATTGTTCTATCAACGAATGGTATAATGTTGATTGTACCCACTCGACACCTTATCTGTCTGCATTCAACAACATGGAGGTGTTGTGGGTAAACTTACAACTACAAATGGTTGTTATCAATGTCCCAATGATTGCTGACCGACATAATCCAGTCCTGAATAGCAGTACTATCCTTAATACCAACCATGGTGACAGTCCCTTCCTATTTTGCAAGTTGCATAACAAATTAGTCGTTGAGGGTTGTGGCAATGTTGTCATCACGCACGATGGACCTATTGTCAACGGATGTTCATCGACTTRTCGCAATGACAYTGTTGGCGACATAAATAAGTGCTTTGGCACCGGTTGCTGCCAAACCACAATTCCTTATTATCTCGAGTCCTTCACCTTGAATCTCACATGCTTAGAAAGCCAGGGTGGATATGAAGTTTKTAGGTCTGCCTTGTTGATGGATGATAGTTTAGTAATTGGAAAAAACTTCTCTCTCCGATCTATTCCTGGGAATGGCGCTTTCGTTCCTATAGGATTTTTGTGGACCCTAGCAGACCGTGACTACCATGAACTAAACGGTTGTTCGGTCTTTGACAAGAGTCTTAGGTTTGAATGTGGGTAAAGATACTAGGGTGGAGTCTCATAAGTGTGAATGTGGTGTAGGAAGATACGGAAACCCTTATTTGGAGGGTGGCTGCGAAGGTATGCAATGACTACTTGTAAATTTTGTTTATTTGTGTGCAATAATGATTTTGTGGAAGGATGATACTTGTTTTTTTTTTATGTTTTATGTGTTTTTAGTACATGAAAATTGTAAAGGGTGTGAGGTTATCGGAGGTCGTTGCATCTATCAGATCACGTACATGGATGGAAATGAATATACGGCCTTCAATTGTTTAACYGGAAGAATTGGTGGAAGCAACAAAATATCAGTTGGTGTTATTCTAGGTAACCTCTTCTCTCATCATGCAATCCATGCATACAGTGGCGGATCCAGAAAATTAATAGGGTGGGGGCACGTTTAATAAGACTTGGGGGAGGGAAGCATATGACCATATAAGACTAAGAGGAAAYCATGTAAGACGATAGTGRAAATAGAAAATTTAAGCTTGTCAACACAGGTTTTTGGTTTTTGACTGAAAGTCTTTCCCCCAATACTTAAAGGCTGGATCCGCCCCTGCATACTTTCATAACCCCTTCAATTCCCATGTGCAAGTAACGTTATGGTTTCATGAAATTGACATGTCGTTTTTTGTTATATGATGTTAGCTTTTTCTATTTCTTTTTACTTGATAAAACACACACCCCTACTATACCCTTGTCTCTTTTAGTTTGGTTTTTAAATCTTGGAATATCACTAAGATTTTGAAGGAATTGGAATGGATAATTCCTTTTATCAAATTCCAATTCTTATGTTTGGTTTACATAATAAAAATGTAGAAATCTTTTGAATTTCACAAATTAAAAAATTAATCATTGTGAAGAAGTTGAATTCTATTTCTTTGAATTCAATTTAATCAACACCACCGACCTCGTACCTTAACCACGACCATGCTACTATTGCTATTATCACAACCTACCCCTAACCCCCACCATTACACCAAAATTGTTGTCGCACAACTGCCACCATCCCCATCCCCATCCCCATCCCCACCCCTACCCTCTAACACACCACTCACCACCATGTCATTATTGTCGTCTTCACAACTGCCACCTCCAACTCGTCACCTCCCCACAACTACCCTCGCCACTCGACCGCCATGTCACATCGTCGTCACTATGGCACTTATGTTGTCGTCCACCACCCACTTCATCGACCATCACGTCATAATTGTCGTCGTCATTATTACCATCCCACCCTTTTCCAAATAAAAATAGGCATTTCAATTCCTACCAACCAAATGTGTGGTCAAATTTCATTTCAATACTTAAAAAGTCAAATTAATTTGRAACATTCCAAATGGCCCATTAGTTTTTTCTGGGTTTATTCATATGTAGTAATGAAGGCCATGAATCTTTTTATAACAAATTCTTAAAATTTTCAAGACCCATCAAAATTTAAAGAAAACCCATAAGTTGATATGGGTTTCTAGTGGTTGGGAAAGATGGAGTGTTGTTCTATGAGGGTGTTTGAGATTGCTTATAAAAATAACTTATTGATTTATTTCGGTATAACATCGGTAATAAACACTTTTGTGTGTTTGGATAAACAATTTATACCGGTGCTAAACCGGTAATAACCAGTTTTTAAAAAAATTAAACCCTTCTGACTTATAATAAGTTGATAAATGTTTTTGTAAAAAAACATAAGTTATTTCAAATAAACAATCTCAAACACCCCCTAAATCGTCCCCCACTTAAATTTGGTATTTAATTAGTTTTTCAATTTTCAATTTTCAATTTTCAAATTCAATATTCAATATTTAATTGTTATTTTCATTTAATTATTTTTCCAATATTTAACTTCTATTTTCATATTTATCTTATCAATTATTATTCAATATATATGAACCTTTATGATTTACATATTATATGAACYTTTATGATTTACATATGAACTATGGACTCGAGYCAAGCTTAACATAATCTTTTTGTCCAAGAAGCCTAATACAACAAAACTAAGCCCGTTTTTCCAGGCTTATGGATTTGCCGGTACCCGCCTTATAAACAGGTCGGGCTTGCCCACAGGCTAATGAGTTTATTTTTTTTAATTTTTGAAAAACTTGATATAAAATCATAAATTATATAAAATCATTTAAATTACATGATTTCTTTCGAACCTAAAATAAGACAAAAAAAGATATCAATTACATAGCGTATGAAAGAAATAGTTTCACAATATATGGAGTATGAACATTTTCTCTCCAATGATTTATCAACTTTCAAAATCCGGGTTTTTTCAATAAGAWAATATTTATCATCTAATATTTCAAGATCGAAATTTGAAACGTACTATAAGCATATTGCATATTATATATATTTGGGTGACGGTTGGTACTTAGTAGAGGGAATCCAACCCAAAGCCACTTCTAAATCTTTTTAATATAAAGTTGTAATTAAGTTATTAAATGTATATATATATATATATATAT
>NW_020204303.1:10080-12351 GCF_001531365.2 Cynara cardunculus var. scolymus
TGAATTGGAGAAGGCGACCGACCACTATAACGAGAACAGAATCCTCGGCCGAGGAGGTCAAGGTACAGTCTACAAAGGTATGCTAGTTGATGGAAGGATTGTGGCAGTCAAGAAATCAAAGGTAGTGGATGAAAGTCAATTAGAGCAGTTTGTCAATGAGGTGGTCATTCTTTCGCAAGTCAATCATCGGAATGTGGTGAAGCTATTGGGATGTTGCTTGGAGACCGAGGTTCCTCTACTARTTTCTGAATTCATTTCAAATGGGACATTGTACGATCGTATTCACAACGGGATTGATGACTCTCCAATTTCTTTCAAAATGAGATTACAAATTGCTACAGAGGTTGCAGGAGCCCTTGCTTATTTACATTCAGCAACTTCCATTCCAATATATCACAGGGACATTAAAACCACTAATATTCTCTTGGATGAGAAATACAGGGCCAAAGTTTCAGACTTTGGAACTTCAAGGTTTGTATCAATAGATCAAACTCACTTGACCACCTTAGTTAAAGGTACATTTGGCTACCTAGATCCTGAGTACTTCCAATCTAGCCAGTTCACTGAAAAAAGTRATGTTTATAGTTTTGGAGTTGTTTTGGTAGAACTCTTGACGGGAGAAAGACCAATTTCCCTGACTAGATTTGGCGGAACTAGAAGTTTGGCTACACATTTTCTGTTGGCTATGGAAGATGGTCGTGTTATGTTTATTTTTGATTCGATGGTGATTAAGGGGGGTAGCAGGGATGAGCTCTTGGCAGTAGCCAACCTTGCAATGCGATGCTTGAATTTGAATGGAAAAATAGGCCAACGATGAAAGAAGTTGCAGTAGAGTTAGAAAGTATCCGAATGTCGCACATTCCCTCTACGGTTCAAACTAGTTTCGAACAAGTGATGTACCCACAGGAATTGGAGATGACAACATATGGCTGAGTCAACATCGTCAACCTTCTTAATTGAGTGTTGATAACCTTAATTAGTCGATCATTCGTTTTTTGTTGCTTAGTATAATTACATTGTCATATATATAGTTCAAGAATATGATATATAAATCGATGAAAGGTACCAAACTTATTAGATGGATAAAGGCTTATCTGCTATCATAAGGCCTTTTGTAACAATCATGTTAATGAAGTTTTTATAACCATGCTTGACTCTAYATTATTTTGGGTTCATGTCATTGATTCTAAGGTGCCGTTTACCAAACGCTTACTMGGGTAAGCGCTTAACAAGTCATTTTATTTTATCGGATGAATATGGCAAGAGCTAATAATCTTACCCGGTAAGAGCAAAGACAACAATCGAAAGTCTTACCCGGTAAATGGGGACGAGGACTCTTACCATGGTTAGCGCTTACCGGGATAAATTGTTGCATACGATGCGTTTTAGTGAATAAAATCTTACCCAATAAGTAAGCGATATTGTTGAATTTTCACGATAATTGTTTATCGGGTAAGTGTTTAGATAAACGGTGTTGAGAGCACTAATTATGTTCTGGTTAATTTTCTCGTGATGTGTGAAAGTGTGCAAAGCTTGTCCCTTTAATTATATTATATTGACGGTTTGTTTKATTTTTTTAGTTGAAGCCTTTAGAGCTTGAATCACCACTAATACTTCCACATGTCTATTATTTCTTTAACGTCTGAATCCATATAGAGATTCACCCGATGAAACATACAAAGATTTAACAGATGATACACACAAAGATTTAACAGATGAAACATATACTCGTCATATTTCATCTCTTGAAATAAAACACAACTTTCATAAATATGCCATTTCACCTCATGAAATCCAAACATAATGTTCAAATGTATGTTATTTCATCATATAAAATCAAACACAATTTTCACCCCATGAAATCAAATACAATTCTCATATATATGTCATTTCATCTTATGGAATCAAACACAATTTGTGGTGCAGTAGTATTATGGTGATAGGTGGTGGCTGGTGAGGCCCACCCCACTAACCACGACAGGGTTGGGTGGGATGGGGTGGGTAGGGTTGTGATGACGACARTAGCGGTGTGATGGTGGGGGAGGGTTAGCGGTGACCGGTGAGGAATGACGATGAGAGTAGTAGCATGATCATTAGGGCTGTAAACGAACCGAACGTTCAGCTAACCGTTCGTGAACTGTTCGACAGGAAGTTCGTTTATTTAATATATGAACGAACATGAACAATTTATTTTCTTCGTTTAGTTAAACGAACGAACATGAACAAGAGTCTCGTTCGTTCATTTATGTTCATGAACGTTCGTTCATTTAC
>NW_020204304.1:0-5616 GCF_001531365.2 Cynara cardunculus var. scolymus
GTGAAAGAAAAGGGGTTGGATTTTTAGAAAGGTTTTCTGTGAAGATTGAGAGTAAGGACTGAAGGTAAATCGCAGGCTTAATTCGATCAACTTTCTAAGGTGAGTGTTATATGCTTTGATGTATCAATTGTTTGTATAACAATTTAATTGCTTTTGGAATTGGTTTGTTATGAATCATCTTATATATTGTACGAATTTATCCTAAACCGGACAAGTGGTGACCGGATTTCACCTAAACTGGCCAAGGTGTATCTGATATAACCTAAACCAGAGAAAGTGTTAGACCCCAATTTGTGAAAGTGTAAGTAAGAAGTATCTTGCTCTAGTCAAATAGGACATAGTCTATAGAAGCCTTCTGGCTAAGAGCTCTCATGCAGAGGATCAAGGACCAGAGCTCATACTCAGAGTGAAGGTTCCTTTCATTTAGAGCCCGTGTTCCATCTCCGTGAACGTTCAAGCCTTGTGCGCCAAAAAGCATAAGCGCTTGACTCAAAGCAATAACTCCAAGACCTAGAGCCTCTGCACAGTACATGCAGAGCTTCTACAAATGCAGAGCCTCTGCATAGTACATACAGAGCTTCTGTATGTTCATGCAGAGCATCTGACTACCTTCTTCACGGAAAGCGCACGTTAGCCCAGACATTCTCGCAAGCGTTTAACAGCCTAAAGGCGGCTTGACTAAGTCTGCTCCGCTAATCAAGGAAAGTCAAAGATAAGGATGCAGACCAGTCAGCTCAGAGTTCCACGCCTAATTTATAGCGTAGTTTGTTAGACCTAGGTGTATAAAAGGAGGCCTCTGCCTCAGGTTCAAAGCACCTGAAGGAGCCGACTTATACTATACGCAAATTATTGTGAGATTACTTTTGTTCTTCAACTATTCATCATTTTCAATAAAAGCATTCGGTTATTCAAAGTTTTATTTACTACTTTGCGTTTTTCTTTGAATATCCTGTTTAATGAATAGAAATACATTGTTGTTCTTGATCCTTATTTTAAGTAAACAATATTTCTGCAAATTAAGAGTATCTTGGTTCCAACAATTGGTATTAGAGCATGTTAATCACATCAATTGATTAGTTGATCGATATCCGACTGGATAATACTCTTAATTTTCTTTTGATTATTCGTTTTTAAAAGATTTAGCATTTTAAAAACATTTCTTTTGAGTAATCTGGAAATCGTTTTTAAGTCGATCTTCCTTCTTGTCAAATTTCTTTTCTCAAAAATTTCAATTCAAAATGTCGTCTTCTCAATCATGGAACTCCATTTATAGTGTCGGCTCCTTAACAAAACCTCCGACTCTCATTAGGGAAGAATATCCCCAATGGAATATCCAAATGATCAACTTCTATGAGGGTCTTGACCTAGAATTGTATGAGTCAATCTTGAATGGCCCATACGTCCCTACTACTGTCATTCCTAGGATTGACTCCTCATCTGATGAAGAAAAACAAGCCAATTTATATGGAATGGCTGTCGAGAATGAGTCTGGATCTGACTCCGACTCCCAGGTATGTTCTATCTCTGGTTACTCTCACTCTGACCTCGAAGAGAGCATCTCTGCTTTGAAAAACGATTTCGTTAATCTACAGTAAAAGCTCTCTCTCGAAAAATCTAAACGAAAATCCTTGGAAAAGGAAAAACTATTTTTTGAATGAGATACAGAGCTACTAACTGTAGAAAAACAAGAGTTATCAGTGGAGAATGAAAAGTTTTTACAAACAAAACGATCCACTGAAACAAGTCTTAAAATAGAGTGCTTAGAATTAAAAACGGCTATGAAGAAAAAGGATACAAAGCTTATAGAAAAAGAGAGAGAAACTAAACTCTGAGGCCCTAAAAGACTATTTTCAAAAAGAAAGGGAGTTCCTACACCAGAGCTTACAAAGAAAAGAGCTMTTGATTAAGAAATATCAAGATGCTCAGCAGGTGTATGAAAAAGTTAACTCTCAATAGGATAAAGCAGGGATAGGTTATATAGACCTAGACCTCACCTGGAACAGGAAAAACACTCTTGAATCTGTGTTTAGGTTGGGTGAAAAACAGAAACCATATTTTCCTACTTTGCATACAGCCTCACCGTTTAAAAGATGTAAGCTTGAAAGCAGAGCCAAAACCTCTAAGTTGAAATTCAAAAAAATCTCTTACTCTTCAAAATGTGTTCCACAAGTTGATTTAAAATGCATACAGAAGACAAATGAGATTTTTTGTTTTGGCTCTACAAATCTTGAACATTTTAAAACTGAAAGTGAGGTTGTCAAACCTGAATTAGATGAAATCAAGAGTTCATCCACAAGTAATTTTCTTAAAACTCTGGATTCGAAATTGATGGATGGCTTTATAGAAACGATAAGACAGGTCTACGAGCAAGACTTGCTTGAGGCCTTGAACTATCTTCTTGCAGGACATGCAGATTCTTTTGAGTGTAACTCCTCGGATACTTTTGAAAGTCCACTAAAACAAAAGACAGATGAAGCTTGTAGCTCATGCTTACGAGAACCTCAAGTTCTTAATGATACCTCTGTATCTCGACATTCACACAAGGATTTTCTTGACTCTGACTCTGAGTCAGAGATGAATTCGTTTGAAGAGCAAGTTAAGACAGAGGTCTTTGCCAAAGAACCAGAGGTTGCAAAACCCCCTATTGAGAAAAAGATTCTCCTAGGTTCTGGTCGTGCAAGCATGTCTACAAATGCTAAATCTGCTCCCAAGTTTGAGTACAGGGTAAAGAGTGCAAATTCAGTTTCTTCTGCTTCAAAGGGCTCAAATTCCAAATCTAAGCCAATTAAATTCACTACGGAACAGAAAGGAAAATATGTTGCTTGCTCTAACATTAGTTCCTCTGTTTTAGAGAGGCCTCTGAAGGCCAAAGGAGTAGGAAAGAAGAAATCAGAGAAGACTCATTTTGTGTTAAAACAATCAGATCTAGATAGGAAGTTTGCTAGAACTACCAATGCTAGGAATGATTGTAATAATTTATTCTTTAAAGCTAATAAATCATTTTGTCATTCAAAATGTTTTCATAATTGTGAATGTGTTTCTCTTTTGCTGAAATTACAACAGCACCTCTCTGACCCTAACTGTATACTCTCTGGGTCATCAAAGTCTAAATCTAAGAGGACCCAGAAAAGAAAGAAGGCTCATAAAGCCAAGTCTGTTAATTCAGGTAAAGAGACGAAGCCTCTTTCCAAGCTTAAAAAGCAACCCTCCGTCCCTAATCATCGAGGACCCATTATGAAATGGGTACCTAAATCCCTATAATTTGTTTTGTAGAAGCCGCATATGGACATTTGGTATCTTGACTCCGGATGCTCATGACACATAACCGGCAATAAGAGGTTGCTCTCCTCATACAAAGAGAAGATTGGAGGAAAAGTAACCTTTGGGGATAATAAACAAGGAGAAATAAAGGGATACGGGGATCAACTACAAGGTAAGGTTTCTGTCTCCAAGGTTGCTTATATCTCTGGGCTTAAACATAACCTTTTGAGCATAAGTCAACTGTGTGATTCTGGCTATAATGTCAAGTTCCAAAAGGAAGCTTGCTCTATTATGTCAGAATCAGGTCAGGAGTTGTTAAGAGCTAAGAGAAAAGGCAATCTATATCTCATGAACTTTTCACCTAGAGACACCTCAGAGACTCTCTGTCTCGTGTCTCACAAGTGTGAAGAAGCTTGGCTCTGGCACCACAAGCTGTTGCATCTCAATTTTCAAAATTTAGAAAAGCTTGTGAAGCATAATTTGGTTGACGAACTTCCTGCCATAAAGTTCGAAAAGGACCMTCTCTGCTCTGCGTGTGAAATGGGAAAGCTCAAAAGAGCATCCCATAAAACTAAGACAGATGTGTCTTGCATCAGAGCTCTGCACATGCTTCATGTGGATCTTTGTGGTCTAATCTCTGTGCAAAGCTTGTCTGGTAAGAAGTATATCTTAGTCTTAATTGATGAATACTCATGATATACTTGGATTGATTTTGTAAGGCAGAAATCAGATGTACCAGAGCTGCTAATCAAACTAATGACCAAGATTCAAGTAATTCTACAAAGCAAAATTCAAAAGCTGAGAAGTGATAATGGAACAGAGTTCAAGAACGCCAAGATCGATGCGTACTTGGACACAGAAGGAATAACTCAGAACTTCTCTGCAGCAAGAACACCACAACAAAATGGTGTCGTAGAAAGAAAGAACAGAACTTTGGTCGAAGTTGCACGAACCATGCTAGCCAGCTCTGGTCTTCCAACCCATTTTTGGGCAGAAGCAATCTCTACTTCCTGCTTTGTTCAAAATAGAGCAACGGTGGTTAAGAGGCACATGAAGACGCCTTACGAACTAATAAACCAAAGAAAGCCTAACGTCAAATTTTTACATGTCTTTGGCTGCAGATGCTTCATCCTAAMTGATCGAGATCAACTTGGCAAGTTCGATAAGAAGGCCGATGAAGGAAAGTTCCTTGGTTATTCAACAAAAGCCAAGGCATACAAAGTCTTCAATCAACGAACCAAGACGGTCATGGAAAGCATCAACGTCTCGTTCGACAATAAAGAACAGTTGACTTCAGAGTACCTCAGCTCTAGACTCGATCTTAACCTAAAGACTTCCAATTCTCAAATGAAGTCATGGGAATTGGAACTCAGGCTCCTATTTGAAGACTTCTTTGGTGACGAAGACATMTCTATACGTGCACCAAGAGATGAATCTGTGAGTGTAAGTGAAGGATCACAAACGACAAGCACATCTGATTCTGGTCCTTCACACACCTCTGATTCCTCTGAAGATCGTATCAATCCACAACCAGAGCAAACTATCTCTGCATCAGAGCCCAGTCTCGAAGAACCAGAGCATCATACCTCTGGCTCTGCACCTGGTTCCTCTATACCATCATCCGAGGGGGAGCAAGCAGAGCCTTCTTCACCATCAACGAGCTTACTGCCAAACATGCCCATGGAATGTGACACTTCTCTATCTGTCCCAAGATCAAAATGGACAAAGAATCATCCTCTTCACAGATCATTGGTGAACCTTCAAGTGGAATAAAGACACGGGCTGCCACATCTAATGAATGTTTATTCGTAAACTTCCTTAGCATGATAGAGCCTAAGAAAGTACATGAAGCCCTACAAGATCCTAGTTGGGTCGATGCCATACAAGAAGAGCTCCAACAATTTGAGAGAAATAAGGTATGGACTCTTGTTCCTTTACCAAAGGAGAAAATTGCGATTGGTTGTAAATGGATTTTCAGGAACAAAAAGGATGAGGATGGGATCGTAGTAAGAAATAAAGCTAGGCTCGTAGCAAAAGGTTATTTCCAGGAAGAAGGCATAGACTATGAGGAGACCTTGCGCCATTAGTAAGGCTAGAAGCTATACGCTTATTCTTAGCCTTCTCTGCACATAAGGGATTTCGAGTCTATCAAATGGACGTAAAGTCAGCCTTCTTGAATGGTAAACTGAAGGAGATAGTCTATGTTCAACAACCTCCGAGGTTTGAATGCTCCACACATCCAGAGTATGTCTATTTCTTAGACAAAGCTCTATATGGACTTATGCAAGAACCTCGAGCCTAGTATGAACGTCTCTCGTCTTTCCTCTTATCTAATGGTTTTGAAAAAGGTAAAAT
>NW_020204304.1:5816-13209 GCF_001531365.2 Cynara cardunculus var. scolymus
CGACATATTAAAGAAGTACCAACTCCACAACTCTTCCACCATGAGAACACCAATCGCTACGGGTACTAAGCTTGACACAGATCCATCTGGAAAACCGGTGGATGTTAAGACGTACCATGGAATGATTGGATCATTACTATAACTCACGGCTAGTAGACCGGACATCATGTTTGCCACATGTCTTTGTGCCCGTTTTCAAGCAAATCCAAAGGAATCTCACTTTTCGGCTGTAAAAAGAATCTTTAGATACCTTAAAGGGACTCAATTTTGGGGTCTTTGGTATCCAAAGCATTCTTGTTTCGATCTTATTGCATACACAGATTTTGATCATGCAGGTTGTAAACTCTATCGAAAGAGTACATTAGGGAGCTGACAATTACTTGGGGACAAGCTCATAAGCTGGACCACGAAGAAGCAGAACTGCGTCTCTACTTCCACCGCTGAAGCAGAGTATGTAGCTGCAGCAAGTTGCTGTTCCCAAGTGATATGGATGAAGACTCAATTGAAAGACTATGGCGTAGAGTTTGAGAAGATTCCAATTCTGTATGCCTCAGAAAGTGCTATCGCAATCACAGCCAACCCTGTGCAACACTCAAAAACAAAGCACATCGATGTTCGATACCATTTCATCAAGGACCATGTAGAGAAAGGTACGATTGAAATGTTTTTTTTAAGCACAAATTTACAACTTGCTGACATCTTTACAAAAGCTCTTGATGAAAAGAGATTTAATTTTCTTGTTAGCAAGTTGGGTATGCTAAATCTTTCAAACTAAACCAGAGCCTCTGTATGCAATATACAGAGCCTCTACATCCCTTTATGCATATCTCTGCTTTTATTTGTATTGATCCATGAGACAGAGCCTCTCACTCAAGTCTTAGCTCTTTTGTGATACAGAGCCTCTGTACCTTGATTATTATGCATATGCTCTACTTATCACAAATGATCCAAGCATAGTTCAATGGGGAGCAGATAAGACAAGCTCAAGGGGGAGCACGAAATCATATCAAACAGAGCCTCTGTATGTACTATACAGAGCCTCTACTTTAAAACTCTCATGATTATAGAACAGAGCCTCTGTTTGTACTATACAGAGCCTCTGCCTCTAAACATAGCAAAGTTTTCTCCAGAGGACATGTATAGTCCAATCACGAATCTCTGTGTGAGATCCCAACGTATGCCTTTTTCTGCATATAGTACTCTGGTTCTCATCAAAACCTCTACTTTTCTCAAACCAGAGCATTTACACTTGGAAATTTTGAAAATTAAAATATATTATTTTATTAAGAAGGCGTAAGGTTTATTTTAATTGTTTAATAAAAGCTATCAACCACAATAAGTGTCACCGTCTGTGAGCTTATTTTTTCAAACGTGGGAGGCACCACTTGCAGCTGGCAATCCACGTGGCACGCCCCCACAGGCTTTGAGAAAATCGGTTCAGTTTTACCTGACGTTTGGGGCACTAAAACACTCAAGTGTTTTAATTTTATTCTATTTAAACAAATCTTTACCCCCAAATTAATCTTTTATGCTTACAAAAATTCTCAAGAACTCCCGTTGTCTACAACCTTCAACCGCCATTGCTACAACCTGAAGCTCTCCAACCAGTGCTTAAAGTTTGATTCAATCTTCAACCGATCATCCTGTTTAACAAGTAAGTACCACAAATCCGTTCCCTCATTCCATTTCTTGATTCAAGWACTATTTCTTGAACCCTAAAATTCTGTTATCTTCTTACAAACCCAAAACCTGTAACCACGTCCTCCTTAGAATCTGGAAATTCCCAAACTCACACCACAACCCACAAAACCATGGAAGATACCAGTCAAAACCTAGTTCCTCTTCCCATCAAACCAAACAAACATGCCCTAAACCTCCAACTTGAAAACTTCGACACCAAATATCATCCAATCATCAATATCTCCCAAAACCACTTYTTAAACCCAGCCTTGACCAACACGGATGACTTGGTTACTGAAAGATACATACAAGAATATTGGCAATCCTACGCTGTTACTGAATCTCAAAGAGGAATCGTAGGTGATTTCTTCGTCTCTTCAACACAGGAATTCGTCACGGTTTGAATTTCAAGGTCCTTGTTTTCATGGGTTCTTGAAATCCCAACAAAAACTGACCTAGGGCTTTCTGAGTACGCCCTTCTCCCATCCGGGGACGAAATTGTAGCCTTCTTGAAGTTCTTGGGGTACAACAAGGCCATTCAATACCTGTCCCAGTATCGCCGTCAATACTTACCACCGATGTGGAATACACTTTTCACATTGGTCAACCGCTCGCTGATAGGGAAGATAGGGAGCCTCGACATGTGCTCCACGAGCATACTTCAAATCGTCCATGGTATTTTCTTCGACCTATCTCTCGACTACTCCTTGATATTCTACACAGAGTTCAAGGCAGCCGTGGCCAAGAAGTGTCAAGAAGTGGCCAAAGGAAGATAGCTGTCGTCTCTGTTATTTCCTCGATTCTTGGGTCTTCTCCTAAGACCAGCACTCGACGACAACAACATTGATGTGGGTCGTCTACCTCCTCACAAGGTAAACRTGCTCACTCAATACAGACCAACAGTGAACAAGGAGGGTTCTGAAGCAGAGAGGCCTATTCCAAAGAGGCTCATGAGCTATATGAAGTCCAAAGAGATTAGAAGAGCGTAYARACRTATACRCAAGACACTAGGACCAGTGTCTCGAACCCCGTTACGCATAGAAACAGCCGAGGAAGAAGAGAGAACTGAGGACACATCAATGCCTCAGGCAGAGGGAGAAACGGTGAGAGCAGGAGAAGAGAGAATCAGGGCTAAGGAAGAAAGAGTGAGAGTACAACAAGAGAGAGAAAAAGAAAGAAAACAAGAGGAAGCAAAGAAAAAGAAAGTAGAGAGGGAGAAGAAGAAAAAAGAGGCGGCAGAACGAGCAGAGCAAGAAAAATTAGCTGAGATTGCTCGTGCTAGAGCAGAGGATGAACGGGTAGAAAAAGCTCGCCAAGTAGAAATAACTCGCCTGAGGGAAGAGGCCAGACTCAAAGCGGAAGAAGAGGCTCGTCAAACCTTGGCTCACCCCTCTAGTCCAAACCAAGAGGATGACCAAGAGC
The DNA here is from genome assembly GCF_001531365.2 of Cynara cardunculus var. scolymus. Classification (NCBI taxonomy): domain Eukaryota; kingdom Viridiplantae; phylum Streptophyta; class Magnoliopsida; order Asterales; family Asteraceae; genus Cynara; species Cynara cardunculus. The sequence goes on from NW_020204304.1 coordinate 8,919, forward strand.
ACTATGACGATGCTGCAAGGTCTTACACAAGCGAGGAAAGTGAAGAAGAAGAGGAAGAAAGTGAAGAGGAAGAGTGTGAAGAAGCAGAGAGTGGAAAAAAAAGTGAAGGAGAAAAAGAGAGCGAAGAAGAAGAAGAAGAGGCAGAAGAGGGAGGAGGTGCAGCAGTTGCTCTACCTCAGGATGGGCTAGAGCAACCTAGGCTAAATAAGCACATTAGATTTACCTACCCAACTCCTAGTGCAACCACATTATCTGACTTTGGTGGTCGAGACACGGAGATCATTGAAACAAGGGCGCACACCTCGAACCGTAACCAGCCTATCCAACCATAGGTCGCATCTGCCTCTGGTTATATTAGCCAAAGGGAAGCCTCACCACAGGGAACACCCTCTCAAAAGGGTGCAACCTTTGAAAACATAAGTAATATGTCTCCCCATATCATGCCACTTTCCCATACAGAGGAATTTGTTTCCTTTGCGTGAGTAGACCCCTAACCTTGTTCTGAGCAAGGAATAGGTGCACCAAACTTTGAGACTCTCGACCAGTCTTTTAGTCCACTCATGGAGAGCCCTCTGGCTGGCTTTGAACCAGCCTTGGGTACTCTCCCTGACAGAACAGAGGTAGTGAATTMTCCTTAAGGAGAACCACGAGGATCCTCTGGAAGTCCTTCCCCGACTAACGTCAATCAAATCATGAATGAAGGCGTCCCTGGAATGGGGACTCAATCTGGCCCATGTGTTGAGCCAGAGGTTACACCATTTGCATATGTCACTAGGGAAGAGTTCCATTCCCTTTTCACCTCTATGTGATGCTCCTTGGAAGAGCTAAAACTCATCATGGCCCGTGTAGAGCCGTCACCTTCTACACCTACTCTGGATGAGATACGAGCATCCTTGGCAATACGAAAAGCTGAGTCCATGACAAATGCTTCACGTTGACGGCAACCAATCAACAATATTACAACAACTCGTTGCATCTCTACAGAGGGTTGAGGCGTCTACGTCTATCAACAACCAGGCCCTCATACCTCTGAGTGTACCTGTGAACTATGTCACACAGAGCGCCATGAATGCTCTGGGTGATAGACTCCTACAGAAGGTGGCGGACTTCACTACAGATTTTAATAGCAAGGCCACAACAGCTGCGAAGAACATCAACAACACTCTTACCCGATTCAACTACCGTTTAGACGACGAAGTGCGAAGGGTTTTCGTTGCAGTCGACAAATTCCTCAAGACCATCGAGGAGGTGATCAAATCTATGTCTCGAGTAGAGGATGAGAGACCTAAGCGACAAAGTGGTCCATCTCCATGTGCAGAACCGTCAAAGAGGAGGCGACTTGACAATGATGAGGATCCAGAAGAGTCTCGTCCTCAAAATCGCCAAGAGGAGGAGAACTTGCCTACAGCCACACCAAGTACAACACCTCTGGCTTCCCCCTCTGCACCATCGTCCTCTGTCCCATGCCAACAAGGTCAAAGTCAATCAAGGCAGAGCAGACAAAGACAGCAAGTGCCAGACAACGCAGAGGCGCTACGCAAAGAGAAAATACCCATGGCATCAGAGGTAGAGCTAGCCGGGCCACAAAAGACTACAGAAGTGATCGACCTTCTATCTGCCTATGGATCAGACAACTTAGACCTGGCTCTGTCCTCTTCAACAGAGTATGCTATGGACATGGCTGCTCCCTCAACAACAGCTCAACAAGAAGAAGAGGTGGTTGCCGTGAATGTGGTTGATCCGTCACTACTACACATTCCGGTTGCCATTCCTCTAGAAGAAGTAACCGTTTCTGTTCCTCCACTACATCCAAAAACCCACAGAGCTAGGGTCCCTGCTCAAGGGACCAGGGTTGTCACTCCTGCGATGAAGCAGGTACCGGTCAATCCAAACAGAGCAGGCTCAGAAGGCACAACGAGTGGGCAAAAACGGAAGCATCCTTCTGATCGTGTCCAAAGGATCAAAGCAAGTATGGATGCCATGTTCAACTCAACACCCCTTAACAAACCCATCAAGGACAAGGCAGACAGTGAGGAGATCTACCAGTTCCTCTACAACCTAAGGGAAGAGACACCAGTCCAGAAGATCAGTCTCCATCCTATGGTTCAAGAGCACATCAGGCAGAGATTACTCGATCGCTATACTCAACCAATCACTGCAGTCCACTTTGCTGATGTTATAAAACAAGTCCTGGACATAAAAAAGCGCACCTTTGCGCATAATCAGATAGTGTTCTATGAGTACACAGTAGAAAGGAGTCACGAACAGATATGTAGGTTCACAGATTGTGACCTCATTAATCTAAACTCGTGGGATCTTCTTCATCTGTTCTACTTTACAGACCACAAGAAGGACAAGGGAGTGAAGTTCGTTGTTGCCAACTCTGCCATTCGCCAAACAATGACAGATCTGCTTGTCTTCAGAAGCAAGTTCGACTTCCAACTAGCTCTGGATCTAGGAGTGGATCAAATGACAGTGGCTTCTCCAAATGAAGAATTACACAACATTAACAACATTCCCTCTTGGACGGTTTTGGTGGAACCAGAAGTGGGAGTGGTGTTTTGAAACGAGCATAATCAGAAGATCTTTTTTCTAGACAACCATAATTATAAGTACTCCAACTCTACTCTGCGCTACATATGAGACAATCTAGTCAAGAGCAGAGACAACTCCCCTGGAGCCAAGGAGCGAGCCAAGATTATCCTATGGTCGATACGAAATATGCTTGAGTTTCGTGAACTTCTTAGGAAGTTCATTAAACTTCATTGAGTTTAGACCTTCTATCTTTTGTAAGTAATTTTCTTTGAATCAATGTAATTTCCATTTCCATTCGTACTGTACTTCATTAGATAGTCAATGTAAACCAGAGGTTCCTTTTAACCTCTGTCTTCGATTAGACTTCTGTTTTGTAAATCTAGTAAGAGTCCTTCTTATTTACACTTACAAGAAGATTGTTAGACCCCAATTTGTGAAAGTTTAAGTAAGAATTATCTTGCTCTAGTCAAATAGGACTTAGTCTATAGAAGCCGTCTGGATAAGAGCTCTCATGCAGAGGATCAAGGACCAGAGCTCTTACTTAGAGTGAAGGTTCCTTTCATTCAGAGCCCATGCTCCATCTCCGTGAACGTTCAAGCCTTGTGTGCCAAAAAGTATAAGAGCTTGACTCAAAGCAATAACTCCAAGACCTAGAGCCTAGGCACAATACATGCAGAGCTTCTGCACATGCAGAGCCTCTGCATAGTACATGCAGAGCTTCTGTATGTTCGTGCAGAACATCTGACTACCTTCTTCATGGAAAGTGCGCGTTAGCCCAGACATTCTCGCAAGTGTCTAACAACCTAAAGGCGGCTTGACCAAGTCTGCTCTGCTAATCAAGGAAAGTCAAAGATAAGGATGCAGACCAATCAGCTCAGAGTTCCACGCCTAATTTATATCATAGTTTGTTAGACCTAGGTGTATAAAAGGAGGCCTCCGCCTCAGGTTCAAAGCACCTGAAGGAGCCTACTTATACTATGTGCAAATTATTGTGAGATTACTTTTATTCTCCAACTATTCATCATTTTCAATAAAAGCATTCGGTTATTCAAAGTTTCATTTACTGCTTTGCGTTTTTCTTTGAATATCTTGTTTAATTAATAGAAATACATTGTTGTTCTTGATTCTTATTTTAAGTAAACAATATTTCTGCAAATTAAGAGTATCTGGGTTTCAACACAAAGGGTTCACCCTAAATTGCTCAAAGGYTCATCGATGTATTCTTTAAAACCGGACAAGTATTATCTGGTTTACATCTTAAACCGGTCAAGGGTTGTCTGGGTTACTGGCTAAATCGCTCAAGTATCAAGCGGATTAAACCCAAACCGCCTAAGTGTTAACCGGAGTGACCTTAAATCGCAAAGCATCACCCAAGTGTTGTCCAGATTAGTTCTCCGGACAGTGTTGTCTGGATTACATCTCCGGATGATTGTCCGGATTCCATATCCGGTTAATTTTGGTATTATTTCATTACTGTTTTATTCGTAACTGCGAGAGAGATGTAATGGCGGTGTAACCGTGGGAGAGATGTAATGGAGGTGTAATCGTGAGAGAGATGTAATGGCGGTGTAACCGCGAGAGAGATGTAATGGATGTGTAACCGCGAGAGAAAAAGAGGTGAATCTATATTAGAAATAGATAAAACGCATGTATCTGTACAAGTTTGATTCTAAACTGTTAGTTTGGAATGTAAGTTATTTGTATATGATTTATACACTCACTAGACCTTTGGGTCTAATGCTCAGTTGTTGGACTA
>NW_020204305.1:0-7422 GCF_001531365.2 Cynara cardunculus var. scolymus
AAAACATGAAAAAATATGAGTTTTTAAGAACTTTTTCCAGAAAGCTAAAAATCGATTTTCGACTATTTCAGCCTTAAAACTTGTTTAAAATGCAAAATGATRTGAATCAAGATTGTTTGAAATGTAAAACCGAATCTAACAATACAAATCTTTACAATTAACACTAAAAAAATGAACGATTTAGGCTCAAAAACCCCAATCCGGACGAAAAAGGTTCAAGAACAGTGAAGAACAGATCGAAAAAAATTCTAAAAATTGTGCAGAAAATTGTGTAAAATGGATATATCTTCAAATCCAAATTGCTGCAGCTTGCTCTGATACCAATTGTGTTAGGACTGAGAAATCAGTATTAATTGTATTCGTCTTGAAAGTTTATAAATAGTCTATAATTGTAAAAAGTCAGCATGTTTGACTTTTCTTATAGAAGTTTGACTTTGACTTTGTTAGTAGGTTTGACCATATAAATATGGTTAGTCTTTGTAATTAGTGAGGAGCTCATTTGTAATAATTCATACGTAATATCAAGTTTGACTGAGCTTTGAATGTGTTGACCTTTTCTCTCAAAGTTCATCTTTATGTTCTTACATGAATTATCCAAATCTGCCATGTTTGTGAAGACATTATGAAGATTGATCAGTGATTTTGGACTCACAAATTGATAGTCCCAGAAATCATACAAACATTAAGCAATCTTCAAGAATCATGATGAACATCAAAGATGGAAAGAATATGAACAAAGGATGATTAGATTGATAGAGAGAGAATATTACAACACTAATCTTGATCAATCTGCTAATGACGATTGTTAATTACAATTACAAGGAAATCACTATTTATACTAGGAACTTGTAAAGGCTAAACTATTACAAAACAACTATACTAAGGAGAAACTTGAATACAATATCAAAGCACTAACTTGAACCTAACATCTATCCAGAGCAAGTGGTAAACCAGATGACCCATTGGACATAGATGTAGCTCTGACATTCTCTAAAATCTGACTTCACCTTCATAGTCAAGGAATATAACTCCTAACTCAGGTTTAAAATGCACAGAGTTGGGTGTAAAGGGACCCTTATCTGGCAAGTCAAGATTCAGCATAGAAATGTCTATACTCTGATGACCCTTCAGGATTTCATCTAAGGAGAACCTTGTTTCATGTTCGTTCCTTAGGAATAGTCCATCATTAGGATCAGAGAGCTTGAGTTTCTTTTTCCCACCTTTCTTCAAAATATCGCCTGTCAGGGACCTTGACATACCTGGACATCCTTTTGATGAGCTTGTTGATAGTGTCCTCGATAAGTGTCTTGTGTCTCGACTTGGATCACTAAATGGCTTGTCTGATCTCCATCCATTCGTTGTATCCATCACGGCCAAGGTAGGAAGGTTACTCGGTAACGGCATCAAGATTGTCCCAGGTGATGAGCATTGAGACCAACGTTCCACCATCTTTAGAACGTCCGCTGATGCTGGCGCTGATAATCGGGTGGGGACTGATTCTCTTTTTCAGCTTGGCTTCGCTCCATTGCTTGTCCTTTTCTGCCAGCTTCAGGTTCTTCTCATGCTCAGCTTCTGCAATAGAAAGAAGTTTAGCCTAGGCTTGGACAACTTTCACCTTTTTCTTGGACTTCTTCTTGGGAAGGACCTTTTTCAGCTAGTGACTTGGCCAGCTTCAAGCTGTCTTCAGTCTGCTTCTTTTGAAGCTCTAGCTCTTCTTCAGCCCTTAATGCCTCGAGTCTTTTAGCTTCAGACAAGAAGTCGAACTCACCATCACTAGAGGTATGAAGAGGGATTTTTACTCTAGTCTGGTCGAGTAACTCCTTTAGCTGAGACATCTGCTAGTCGGTAGGAGCACAAGAGACAGGTTAATCAGGTACCCACTTCAGTCGACCGCATGTTGTTGATGAAATATGAAGTTGATAGTTTGAAGTGATCACTACTTGAGAGGTAAAGTCTTCAAACAAAGGTTGTTGAGGGATTTTTAACAATACCTTCAAGTTTCTTTCTTCAGCGACCGCCTTGCCTTTCGACTTGGGGTCCTAGTTCCCTGATAGAGTAGATTAATCTTGCCTTTGCTCCCGCTGGGATGCAGAATCCTTGAGAGCAACTCCCTTGGTGACGGTTGATGGCTTCTGATACTTGATGGTGAAGTCATCTTCATCATCATCGTCGTCGTCGCCATCTAGATCACTTCCAGGGTCTTGAATGGTAGGTTCATCATCATCTTCCTCATCATCATCATCACCAGCAGCAGTGACGGTAAGGGCATCATCCCTAGGGATGTCATCGACATCCTCAGCTGGAGCAACAGCTTTGGTGGTCGGGATTATAGGAGCAGCAATCACTTCAGCTCTCGGAGCCTCAGCTTCAACTGCAACTGAAGCTGATACTGGACCAACAGTCTGAGAAGGAGCAGGAGCAACATTGGATGATTCACCAGTGTTGGACCTCATCTCCCCCTTTCTGGCTAAGACTTGAGAGAATTGGCCAGAGAGTTCGTCCAAGCGCTGACACTGGAGAACCATTATCTCCTCTAGCCTTTGCAAAGAGTTGGATAGAGTTGTCGTTGCCTCACGCGTCTCATGAAGCTGGGCGCGATCACTGGCAGAAAAAGAAGGTGGGATCACTGGAGCTGGTTGACGGACAACATCCAGGATCTGTTGAAGATGGCCAGTCTGCTGATCAGCGATAGCCTGAGCATCGTCAGCCCTGCTGTGAAGAACAGCAATGGCATCAGTGTTGGCTTGAATAGCTTCTTGGAGAGTCTAGAGATCATTCTGAACTTCTTGAACGTCCTCCTAGATGACAAGGAAGTTCACATCAAGATCACCCTGGCGGGACATCTCTTGGTGGACTTTGTTGATCCTACAGAGGACGGTATCAACGACTGGAAGGAGAAGTTTGATGTTTGATGACATATCATAATCATCATCGATCTCTTCATTTCCTCCATCATCTTTCTCTCTTTCTTCCTCTTCCTCTCCCTGAGCATCAGACTGATGCATCGAAGAAGGACCTACAAAAGAAGAAGTATGAGCTGAAGGCTCAAGGTTAGAAGAAAAGAAAAGGTAGGAAGATGGAATACCTGAGGGGCCATCAGTGACATCAAAAATATTATCACTGGCATGAGCAAAGATGTCCTCTAGAGGATGGACATCTGTATGCTGAGGAGCATCGAGAGGAGCAACCTCAGGTCAGTGGTGCGTGTCTCAGTATCAGGAAGGACTATCACTGATACATCATCGACATGTGTAAAGACTAAAGAAGGAGGAGAAGAGAAAATAGTTGAGAAAAGACGTGGGTATTCAGCGGTGGTGGCACTGATATTCACACCTTCAGTGATTTGGGTCACTGAGGCGGTTGGGGTAGGTACCACTGATATGACAGTGATGGGAGAGATCACTGAAGAGCTGGGAGGGTGAGCAGAAGATGCCTCGAGGATAAGGCTAGTTTCAATAACTTAAGCCTATTGAGAGGCTCTAGCTAGAGACGTGGCTGTCCCCTTTTTGGACTTCTTGGCTCTCTGAGGAGAACCAAAAGTTGGTTGAGAGGGTCGTTTTGAAGGGGTTTTGGTAGCTTGACTGGACACGGGGGGGGGGGGGGGGGGGTTTACCCTCGTCGTGGCCACCAGAGGAGAAGACGTAGTGATGGACACAATAGAAGTTAGTGCCACATCACTGTCCCTCAGCTTATGATCCAGAATCCTGGATCCAAGATTGAAAGGTTTCCTTCTTTGGGGTAAAGATCTTTAAAGATCTTGGCAAATACCATTGAAAGAAACCTGGTGTAAGGCACCACCTTTTCTCGATTGCGCTTGTTCAGCTTGAGCACCAGGTCATCGAAAATGACTGCATCATAATTCATATTGCGATGTTGAATCGCAGAAACGCCTATGGTTAAGGCGATCCTAGAGGCCTGGTCCTGACCTCCAATTTCTCCACCCATGTATTGGATAAAATGAGAAAACAGGTATTGCCAGACAGCTGACATCCTGTTCTTCTCAATCCTCGTCAAAGACTTCAAAGGGGCGTTGGAGTCCTTCTTCATTGACCACTGGTAGCCAATGGCGTCAAGAAGCTCGATGATCTTGGTGGTGGAGGGTTCGCTGTCGAAGGGGCCCTTGGAAAGACGGAGAGCCGACCGGAGTGTAGATACACCAAAGTTCACTTCCATGCGATTGAAAGTGAAGTTGATCTGCTCCACCTAGCGTCCAGGCTTAACTTCGACTTCGATAACTTCAGTAGTGAGCCAGAACTGCTGAAGGAGTTCTTTCACCATGATGGGCTCATGGTTGAGTGTGTAGCCCAAGGACGACTGTTTGAGGAAGTCAACCACATCTTGGTAATACGCCTTGGAGGATGGTATCTCCAACAAGGCTATTTGGTTGTTGGCCTTGATGGAGATCTCGTCAATGGAGAAGTTGACGTTCTTAGCAGCCATCTGTTTGTATCAATAAGAAGTAGAGCAAACAAGTTGTTAGAAATAAACCAAGAGTTTATGGTTACGAGTATAGAAAAAGTTTTAGAACAGGTAAAAACTCCTTTTAACAGATTAGGGTTTATCAAGTGGAATGTGTATAAAGAAACAAAATTATAACCAAGTAGGAGTTGATTAAATATTCTTTGTTGTTTAATGTATTAAGAGAACAAAGTTCTTAAAACAGATTAAACATGTTTCTTAAAACAGAAAAAAAGAAAAAAAGAAGATAACTGTTGGACCTTAAATTCAGCTTTGATATTGATCTAATACTCTGAATGAACTCTAAGACGATTAAAGTGCAGCGGAAACAATAATAACATAACAGAGTAAATAAATCAAGAACACACAGTCAAGATGAGGAAGAAGATGAATGCAGGAGAATTGCTTCAAAGGTTTTTTAATTCATTCAATTGAAAAATTAGACGATTACAATACGGAAGCACACTGATTACAAAGGCCTTAGCCGCTATTTATACTAGTTCCTAACGACCTTACTGACAAGATCTAGACGCGTGAAATCATCTAAGCCGTCCAAATAAAGTCGATTAAGTCCTAGTCACGTGAGAAGCACATGCAACTAATAACCATTGAAAAACAGTTGGAAGAGGATCTTCACAGAAGACGAAATCCGCAGACCCTCTGTGAGCCATCTCAGAGGCTCTGCTGTAATTGACTTGCATGTTCTTATTGACAGAGGACCATTTTCCAGAACCTCTGTGAGAGACATCAGAGGTTCTGTCATTCTTTACATGCATGAATATACATCTTCTGTCGCTAGTCCTCTGTTGTCTTCTGTGGAAGATATCCTTCTGTCAAGACTTGCAGAATACTTTTTCATACTTTTACATAATAGAGCTAACAATCTCCCCCTAAGTATGAAAAAGTAAATTTGGACAAATGGGTGCAAGAATTGACTAATGAAAGAATACAAGAGGAGATTAAACTCATCCTCTGAAAAAGAATTGCATAAATGAACGAATTAAAAATATTGAGCAGGCCTATACTATTACAAGAGATTAATCCATAGCAGAGTCTGGATAGTCATCTACGGCAAATTGCAGATCAGACTTGATGGTTTTGTAGACTTTGAATATCMATTCTCTGAAGGAGACTTGAACCTTGATCGTTTCCAGAAGGTCGGTCACTTCATCCGCCCTTATATGCCCTCTCTGCACCTCTGTCACCACTAAGTTGAACACCCACTCGAGAGACTCTGTKGAATATTTGTGCGTCTCTTTTGGATCGAAAAACCTTAGAATCTCATCCTTGTCCAGGAACACAAACCCAAAGATGGGATTGTGGACAATGGTGTTGGGATGAAATCTAAGCAGCCAACTTGGTCTGTTCTTTGGAGGAGAAATTTTTAGATCTGGCTGGGCCAACCTCATAGCGATGTCAAAATCTTTCTTGCTGTAGAATTTGACTTGAGCATGCATTACCTCAATCAGCCTTCTGAGAGAAATCAAATATGTTGACCTCCTCTCTATGTATTTGTTCAAAGATCTTGTGTAGGAATATTAGGTCAAATACACAGAGGTTGTGGAGGTCAGCATCTGTGAAAGTATATAGGTTGCCATAATCCTTTTTTACCACGTACTAAGAGTATAGCACGGTCTTCTTTAGCATAGTACACGGAGAAATGGTTTCGAGTGAAGTGATCACATGCTCTAAGAAGACCTGCTCTGGTGGCCTTGTGAGTTTTGAGAAGTGGAACTTTGCAATGGCAGAGGGCATTCCTGTAAGCTCTGGGTCATAAGGGGGTTCTATGTCCACGGCTGAGTAACGCCACCGCAGAATCTCCTCAACAGTGGTTACGGGCTCTGTGCGCACCTTCTGTGTAGGAATCTTGCTCATAGATTCAAGGATCTCAGATACCCTCCCCATCGTGGCAGATTCTGGTGTTCTGGATTCTTCTTCTAGTACAGGCCTCTGGGTAGACCCCTCTGGTAGGATAGGCTTGACAGTTCCTACCAGAGCATCAAATGTACCCGTGGACGTTTCTTATGGTATCTTCGCGAGTATGGAAGAAGAGCCTTCTCCAACTCTGGGGATGGGGGCTCTGCCCTTTCTCGCCTGTGCCTCTGCCAAAGAAACCTTTAGTGCTCGAACAAGATCCGGGTCATCATACTCTTCTTCATTGATCTCCTCTGGCGTTTCAGAGCTTGACCCCTTCTGTGGCGACTCCTCTACTGCTTTACCCTTGCCTTTCCCCTTAGGCTCTGAAGATTTGTCTTTTGAGAATAGGGCAGCAGCAGAGTCCACTATTTTTAGTGGTTTGGCAGAGGTTGTCTTCTTTGGTTCCTCTGTCTTCTTCTCCCCCTCATGACGATCATGATCATCGCCTCCTTGATCGTCATGGATTTTAGTGGCCTCTTTCTTGCAAGTAGTATGGGGAGCCTTCTTCAATCGCCTTAAAACTTTGGAAGCCGCCTTCTCCATCTTTTCAATGACCATCTCAGCATTCACAAAGGCATTGTTGATATCCATCTCTGTGGCACGTTTCATTTTAGAGACGCATCAATAGATTTCATTTCTGAAGTTTTGACCTTCTACGACGAGTTTCTTTGTGCAGTCTCTTATTGATTCATTGGTTGCTCGGGCTTCCTTGAGAAGATGGTCATTGTATTTCCGTACGGTCTCTCCAAGGGCTTCAACCATTGCGTCTAGCTATCTGTAAGTGGCTAGATGGTTAATGTTAGCCCTGGAGGATTTAGAATCAATGCCATAGGTGACTGCAGAGGAGAACATCCCTTTGATCTCATCCTTGAAGGCAGAATAATCGGTGTAGCCGGCGGAAATGAAGTCTACAGCAAATTGGGCGGCAACCTCTGTTAATTATGTCTTGAGCTTTTGGATTGAAGAAGGGTTGAGAGACAGGGTACTGAAAGATTCTGTGAGGTCGTCTTTGTTGAGGACAGAGCTCTGAAGGGCTGATACGGTCGC
>NW_020204305.1:11517-12967 GCF_001531365.2 Cynara cardunculus var. scolymus
AATCTTTGTTATTCACAAATTTTTGTGATTTGATCAACTTTTATCAAGATTTAATCGGATTTTGTGTTTTTGAAGTTTTTCGTGTTCTTGAATTTTTTTTAAATGTCAGTGTTTTTGATCCATTTTGTTGTTAATTTTTTTTTGTTTTTGTGTTTTTGTTAGTTTTAATCTGTTTTTAATTTTGAGTTTTTTTTTATTTATTTTGTTTTTATTAATCCGTCCAAGTTTAAGCCCATTTTCAAAGCCCAAATTTCTTCATTTGTTAATTTCTTTCACATTTCACAGTACGACTTATTTTTTGAAGAATTCAGATTGAGCGGTGTTCATCTACACCGCACACCATTTGAACGGAGAAGAGATTACACCGCACATCTCTTGACCGGTGTGTTCAATCGATTTCTAGTCGAAGTTTAAACCGCAAAAGCATCAACCAGAGTTTTCACCTTGATCGATAAATCAACAGGTAAAGTTTTCTTGAGCGGTTTATATCTAAATCGTATACCTCTTGTCCGGTGTTCAAGTATACTGATTATTTCTTGAGCGGATTTCATTTGATTGATTTGAGACTGAGCGGAGAGTTGAACATATTGAGCGAATTTTGAGTTTGCCTTGAGCGGTTTAGGCTAAACCGCACATCATATCATTGGATTTACATATATTCCAAGTACGCCATCTAAGGTTTAGGGTTGATTTTTTTGAATGGATTTTGATTTTACAGTGACCGGTTTAGATTAACTTTTGACCGGTTTAAGTTTTACTCTTGATCGGTTTATGACTTAAAATTATTTTAATCAAAGCTTTCTGTCCGGATTTCTAAACCGTTCAATTTCTCTTATCCATTTTTAAATCTGAGTGTTCTGTCTGGTTTAGGTCTTCTAAATCGATGTGTTTGTTCATCATTTCTTGATTCAATTTGATTCAACGAAATTGTTGATTGAGTTAATCAGATTTCTTAAATTTCTTCTTTGATGTTCGGTTTAGTCACATGCTTCCAGGTGAAAGATATATGCTGTCCACTTTAATTTCAAGTCTTGACACTCATGCTGTTCGGTTTAAGCTTTTAGATTGTTAACAGGTTTAGTCTCAAATTTTGACAACAAGTTTATGTACTTTTGTTGAGTGATTGGATTTGATAGATTGATTGTTGTGTTTGGAAAAAGACAAATTCTGTGTTTGTTATCTGGAAGGTTGTGTGTGAACAGGAAGCAGAACTTCACTTTGCTGTTTAAGAAATACACAGCAGGACTGGAACAATAGCTTAGGAAGATTCAGATACTGTGTTTTGTAATTTGTGGTCTAAAACAGCAGCTGCTACACAGATTTGAAGCTACTTAGTAAAAGAGTGCARCATTGAAGATGTTGCTGTTTTTGAGGTTGAAGTTCTAAATCACCTGGATACAGCAACTGTTTAACAGCAACAGCAACAGACTGCAGCAAAACATTTTATAAC
>NW_020204306.1:0-2027 GCF_001531365.2 Cynara cardunculus var. scolymus
ATTTTCAAAACCGTTTAGGTAATAAAAAGGTGTAACATTATAAGAAGGCCCGTCACATATCACAGAGGCTCTGTTACCCTTAGGTCTCAGACAGAACTCTTTTATAGTTCTTGTCTATTGATATGGTGCACGTGGTTCTGTGGATAAGGGTTAGAACCAACACGCGCGTGTCAGAAAAAGGGGCGCACGTCATCAATCGCTCGTCTTCCCAACACGGCGTGTCATACCTTTTGAGCCATTTCAACCTAAAACCACTCATCACGACCTTTCGTCAATAAAACGGTTCAATTCAAAATTCTCACTATAAATACCCCTTTCCCCCCAAATCAAAAACCTTTACCACACTCATATTCTCCGGCGAACCTGCAACTTGTGAACTCTTAAGTAAAACCTGCAAACATGTCTTCCTCCTCAGCTTCAGCTCAGTCCGTCAATGTTTCAAGCGACAATGAAGTGACACAGGCTCAAGCTTTGACATCTCACGCACTGTCATTTGTCCAAAACCGTTACGAGAAGGTCGTACTTGTCAAGAAACCGAACAACTACTATTTTGTTCCTTTACAAACAGGTTTCCCAGAATTTACTTTCACCCTCCTCGAAATTCTAAGAAACCATCCCCTGTTCTACGCCCTTTCTGCTACTAAACCTACCCCCGAGTCTTACATCCGGGGCAAGTGTTTGGATCTATTATGACATAGCCATGAGGATATGTAATAAAAATAGGATTCTAATCGATGAATCGTGAAAGGAAACACGCCCAGAAAGGAAACTAGATGGTTCGACCAAAAGTAATTCTTACTTTAAGTCCGTAGCGTCTACCAATTTCGCCATATCCCCCCGATGGGAAGGGGCTAATTCAAAACCCTCTCGTAAAATAAGAACAACTCCTACATTCAAACCCCTTTTTTTACCTGCGGAAAGGAAAAAGAATTTCTGAGATATATTGGCAGCCGCGGATCGTTTGATTCAAATAAAATTTGGATCGTTGTCCCTGAGAAATTAATCAATACTTTCTACTCGAGCTCCATCATGAACTATTTACATTTGGGAATTGTTTGATCGTCTTTCTCTGAGGAAGAGGCAAAATAGAATCAACTTGAGTTGTGAAGAGTTTAACCATAAATAATCTCTTAACCAGCAGGAGAAATGGAGGTTTGGGCTTTAGAGGGGTTTGGCGCTCGATCCTATTTTTTTCTTTCTTTGATGGAAGGTAAGGGTCTGGCAAAGGGTCGAGAAACTCAACGACACTATTCTTGAACAACTTGGGTGCTTATGGGGGGTTTAACAAAACATGTACCAATTACTAAAACCTCTTTTTTATTAGGTACACTTGACGATGAAGCTTATCCCCCATCGTCTCACTGGCCGACCTTGACCCCTGTTATTTTGAGGTCATATCTAGTATTCAGAGTTTGCCTCGATTCTATCGTAGTTTACAATTATAGCTTTTGTTTCTCGAGAAGAGATGGGAAACATGCTCAATATCATTTGATTGAATAGTTGACCCAGCCCCTTGTTGTTTGAAAAAACCCTCCACTTCAATTGGTATTTTTTCACGAAAAGCCGACATGAGATAACAAATCCAGTGTTTCACTAAGATTTCGAATAGTGGTCCCGAATTCAAGTTGATTCTATTTTGCCTCTTCCTCAGAGAAAGACGATCAATTAAAAATATCTATGATATATCAAGTTCTTATATAACAACCCTAGACGACACTGGCCTGAGCATCGTTGGCTACGCATCTCACCCTACAAATAAATCATTAGTGCCAATGGAATTGAATGTGGACAAATTGCGAACTGCCCTGCGCTTACCCACACTGGAAACTCTTAATTTGGATGCATTTGCTGCAACCCCSACAGAYGAGRAATTGATTCAGTTCCTTGAATTCCATTCCTATGCGACCCAAATCGTCAAACGAACACAGTTCAAGCGCAAAGGACTTCCTCCTATTTGGAATACCCTGTTCTAGATCGTGAACTATTGCCTGACAGGGAAGGTTGGAAGCCACGACCAGACCTCGCAC
>NW_020204306.1:3571-5678 GCF_001531365.2 Cynara cardunculus var. scolymus
CTGAAGGAGTTGAGCTCTACAACGGCAGACTTGAAGACAACTCTTTCAACCCTTCAGAGCTCTGTCCTACAGAAGGATGATCTTGCAGAGGCGTTCAGTGCTCTCTCGTTCAACCCTCCTCCATCCAGAAGCTGAAGTCAGAATTGGCAGAGATGGCTGCCTAATTTGCTGCTGATTTCGTCTCTGCGGGCTACACAGATTACTCCAAATTCAAAGACGAAATCAATCAAATGTTTTCTTCTGCAGTCACTTATGGCGTGGACACCAAATCCTCAAGGGCCAACATCAATCATCTAGTAACTCGTAGAGAGCTAGATGCCATGGTCGAAGCCTTAGGAGATATTGTGCGCAAACATACAGACCAACTTCTCAAAGAGGCCCGAGCCTCCAACCAGGCCATAAGAGACTACACATCACAGCTCGTGAAAGAGGGTGACACCCTTCGAAGTGAAATATTTAGAAGGGTCTCAAAGTTGAAGTGGTCGACATAGATTGATATAAGTCATGCCTCTGTGCTTGCAGAATAGGTGATCAAGAAAATGAAGAAGGCGGCCACCAAGATTCTGAAGAGATTGGAGAAGGCTCCCCTAGAAACTTGYAAGGCAGAAGCCACCAAACACCATGACGATCACGGAGGTGATGACCATGATTGTTATGAGAGGGAGAAGAAAGCTGAGCCAAAGAAGACTTATGCCAGACCACTCAAGATAGTGGACTCTACAGCTGCCTTGTTCTCAAAAGGCAAAGAAAAGGCACCAGAGCCTAAAGGTGAAGGCAAAGGCAAAGCTGTGGAGGAGACACCGCAGAAGGAGTCGTCAAGCTCAGAGACTCCACAACAAATAAATGAAGAGGAGTACAGCGACCCAATGCTCATTCAAGCATTAAACGTGTCTCTGGCAGAGGCTCAAGCATGAAAGGGCAGAGGCCACGTCCCCAGAGCAGGTGAAGGCTCATCCAAAAAGAAGGAGGAAATGTCCACGGGTACGTTCGACGCTCTGCAAGGAATTGTCAAACCTATCCTTGCAGAGGGGTCAACCCAGAGGACAATACTTGAAGAAGAAGAAGCCAAAGTGCCAGAGTCCACCACAGTAGGAAGGGTCTTTGAAATCTTTAAATCGATGAGCAGGATTCCCATGCAACAAGTTTGCACAGAGCCTGCTACTACTGTGGAAGAGATTCTGCTGTGGAGATACTCTACAATAGACACAGAGCCCCCTATGATCTAGAGCTCACAGGTATACCTTCTACCACTGCCAAGTTCCAGTTCTCTAAGCTCACCAGGCCACGCGAGCAATTCTTCTCCGAGCACGTGATTGTGTCACTTGAAACAATTTCTCCAAGGACCTTGCTGAAGAGGACAGTGCTCTATGCTCAATACGTTGTGAATAGGGATGACGGCAACCTGTACACGTTCACAGATGCTGACCTCCACAACCTCTGTGTATTTGATTTGATCTTCTTGCACAAAATACTTAAAAAATACATGGAGAGGAGGTCAAGCTATGCTCTATCGCTTAGAAGGCTTATCGAGGTCATGCATTCACAAGTGAAGTACTACAGCCAGAAGAACTTCAAGATAGCAATGAGGTTAGCCCAGTCAGATCTTAAGATCACCCCTCCAAACAACAGGCCAGGATGGATACTTAGGTGTCATCCCAACTCCATTGTTCGCAACCCCATTTTTGGGTTTGCGTTCTTGGACAAAGATGATATCCTAAGGTTCTTTGATCCAACAGAAGCGAACAAGTACTCCACAGAGACCCTTGAGTGGATATTCAAAAGAGCGCTGGCAGAGGTGAACAAAGGGCATATAAGGATGGATGAACTGTCTGGCATTCTGGAAGCTATCAAAGTACAAGTCAACTTCAGAGAATGGATCTTCAATGTCTACAGAACCATCAAGACTGACATGCTATATGCAGTAGATGACTATCCAGACTCTGCGGTTGGATAAACTTCTGTAATAGTATTAGCCTAAGCAACACAATTTTGTAATTCTTTCCTTATGTAATTCTTTTCAGAGGATGAATTTTTTTTATATCTCCTCTTGTAATTCTTTCAATTAAGTCATTTCTTGCATTAATTTGTCAATTTTTACTTTTTCATA
>NW_020204306.1:5928-9453 GCF_001531365.2 Cynara cardunculus var. scolymus
ACCACAGAGGACCAACAACAGAAGATATACAAAAGCATACAAGTCAAGAATGATAGAACCTCTGTTGTCTCTCACAGAGGTTCTGGAAACTGATCCTTTGGCATCAAGTGCTTACAAGTCATATCCAGCAGAACCTCTGGAATAGCTCACAGAGGGTCTGCGGGTTTATTTTCTATGAAGAACCACTTCTCACTACTTTACTTAGGTTTGTTAGCTGCACGTGCTTATCAAGTGACTATGTTTGTAATCTGCTTTATTTGAACGGCTTAGATCATTTCACTTGTCTAGGTCATGTCAGAAAAGCCGTTAGGAACTAGTATAAATAGCAGCTTAGGCCTTTGTAATTCAGTGTGCTTTCATATTGTAATTGTCAATATTTTCAATAGAATTGAAAATCATTTGAAGCTATTYTCTCATGTTCTTCATATTCATCATCTGTGTTCTTGATTGATTAATTACTCTGTTTGTTCTTATACTGTTCCCGCTGCACTATTATTGTTCTTAAAGATCATCCAGAGTATTTGGTTAATATCATAAGCTGAATCTAAAGGTCCTAACAACCTCAACCCAGGTTGTCTAAATCCTGGTTATAACAGTTTTATAATCAATCTTTCTTAACCATGAAGATTTGAATTATTTAATAATATTCCCACATTATATTTATCATATAACCGCCTATAAAATTTTCCACATATTCATGCATAATGTTAGGACCTGTAAATTCAGTTTTGATATCAATCAAATACTCTGGATGATCTTTTAGACAATAACAGTGCAGTGGARACAAYATATKAACAAACAGAGTAAGAAATTAATCAAGAACACACAGATGATGAATATGAAGAACACGAGAGAATAGCTTCAAATGATTTTCAATTGATTGAAAATATTGACAATTACAATACGGGAAGCACACTGAATACAAAGGCCTAAGCTGCTATTTATACTGTTCCTAACGGATTTTCTGACATGACCTAGACAAGTGAAATGATCCAAGCTGTTCAAATAAAGTCGATTAAAAACATAGTCACGTGAGAAGCACGTGCAGCTAACTAACCTAAGTAAAACAAAAGATAAACCCGCAGACCCTCTGTGAGCTATTCCAGAGGCTCTACTGCATTTGACTTGAAAGCTCTTGACACCAGAGGACCAGTTTCCAGAACCTCTGTGAGAGACAACAGAGGTTCTGTCACTTTTGACTTGTTCGAATGAACATCTTCTGTTGTTGGTCCTCTGTGGTCTTCTATGGAATGAACCCTTCTATTGTTGGTCCTCTGTGGTCTTCTATGGAATGAACCCTTCTATTGTTGGTCCTCTGTGGTCTTCTGTGGAATGAACCCTTATGTCAACACTTGCAGTAATACTTTTTCATACTTTTACATTAAATGAAATATGAGAGCTAACAATCTCCCCCTAAGTATGAAAAAGTAAAAATTGACAATTTAATGCAAGAAATGACTTAATTGAAAGAATTACAAGAGGAGATAAAAATTCATCCTCTGAAAAGAATTACATAATGAAAGAATTACAAAAATGTGTTGCATAGGCCAATACTATTATAGAGGTTTATCACAAAACAGATTCTGGAAAGTCGTCTACGGCATATAGCATGTCAGCCTTGATGGTTCAGTACACATTGAAAATCCATTCTCTGAAGTTGATTTGTATTTTGATTGCTTCCAAAATGCCAGACACTTCACCCATCCTTAGATGCCCTCTTCGTACCTCTGTCGCCACTCTGTTGAATACCCATTCAAGGGTCTCTATGGAGTACTTGTTCGATTCTGTTGGATCAAAGAACCTTAGGATGTCATCCTTGTCCAAGAACACAAACCCAAAAACGGGGTTGTGGATAATGGAGTTTGGATGATACCTAAGTATCCAACCTGGCCTGTTATTCGGAGGGGAGATCTTTAGATCTTTTTGGACTAACCTTATCGCTATTTCAAAGTCCTTCTGGCTGTAGTATCTCACTTGTGCGCGCATAACTTCTACAAGCCTTCTGAGTGATATAGAATAGATTGACCTCTTCTCCATGTATTTGTTGAGAATTTTGTGCAGGTAGATAAGATCAAATACACAGAGGTTATGGAGGTCAGCATCTGTGAATGTGTATAGGTTGCCATCATCCCTCCTCAAAACGTACTGAGCGTAGAGCACCATCTTCTTCAGCAAGGTCCTTGGAGAAATTGTTTCAAGGGATGTAATCACGTGCTCTGAGAAGACTTGCTCACGTAGCCTTGTAAGCTTCGAGAAGTGGAACTTCGCAGCGACAGAAGGTATACCTATGAGCTTTGGATCATAGGGGGGCTCTGTGTCCACTGCAGAGTATTTCCACAGTAGAATCTCTTCCACAGTAGTAACAGGCTCTGTGTGAACTTGTTGCATGGGAATCCTGCACATCGATTCAAAGATCTCAAAGACCCTTCCTACTGTGGCGGACTCTGGTACTTTGGCTTCTTCTTCTTCAAGTATTGGCCTCTGGGTGGACCCCTCTGCAAGGATAGGTTTGACCGTTCCTTGCAGAGCATCGAACGTACCCGTGGATGTTTCCTCTGCCTTTTTGGATGAAGAGCCTTCACCAGCTCTGGGGACGGGGCCTCTGCCCTTTCTTGCTTGAGCCTCTGCTAAAGACACCTTTAATGCTTTAACGAGCTCTGGGTCACTATATTCTTCTTCGTTTATCACTAGTGTCTCTGAGCTAGATGACCCCTTCTGTGGTGTCTCCTCTACAGCTTTGCCTTTGCCTTTCCCCTTAGGCTCTGGTGCTTTTTCTTTGCCTTTTGAGAACAAGGCAGCTACAGAGTCCACTATCTTGAGTGGTTTGGCAGAAGTCGTTTTCTTGGGCTCTTCAGCCTTTTTCTCCCCCTCATGACGATCATGGTCATCACCTCCTTGATCGTCATGGTGTTTGGTGGCTTCTGCCTTGCAAGTATCAAGGGGAGCCTTCTCCAATCTTTTCAGAATTTTGGTGGCTAGCTTCTTCATTTTCTTAATCACCTCTTCAGCAAGCACAGAGGCGTGGCTTATATCAATCTCTGTYGACCACTTCAATTTTGAGATGCTTCGATAAATTTCGCTTCTGAAGGAGTCACCCTCTTTCATGAGCTTTGAAGTGCAATCTCTGATGGATTTGTTGGAGGCTCGGACCTCTGCGAGAAGTTGATCTGTGTGTTTGCTCACAATATCTCCTAGGGCTTCAACCATCGCATCTAGCTCTCTGCGAGTGGCTAGATGGTTGATATTTGCCCTGGAGGATTTGGTGTTGATGCCGTAGGTAACCGCAGAGGAGAACATGTTCTTGATGTCGTCCTTGAACATGGAATAGTCTGTGTAGCCGGTAGAGACGAAATCAGCAGCAAAATGGGCGGCCACCTCTGATAGCTCTGTCTTTAGCTTCTGGATCGAAGAGGGGTTGAGTGACATAGAGCTAAAGGCTTCTGCGAGGTCATCTTTTTGAAGGACAGAGCTCTGAAGGGTTGCAAGAGTCGTCTTGAGTTCTGCGGTTGTGGATGACAACTCCTT
>NW_020204306.1:9833-11464 GCF_001531365.2 Cynara cardunculus var. scolymus
CATATTCTGGTTGGTCACTCTTGTGTGGAGAGGCAATGGATGCCTCTTTGGGATGTGACGAGTCCGTGGGCGATTGGACTCTTATATTAAAACCACCATCCTTTTGAGAGGATGTTGGAGTGAGTTGAGGTTCCCGGGTAGTGCATTCGACAGAGGACAGAAGAATGTCCTCTGCGAGGTTAGCTTGGGTTAGGCTTGGCGTGTGCGCGCCTTTTTCAATAGGGGATCCCTCTAGAACAGGGCCCCTAGTAGCGTGGGTAGCACTGGGAGAAGGGCTAGGATGTGTACCTTTGGTATCTTTTTCTCCCTCTCCTAACTCCATCTCTTCTTCTTATTCTCTGTCCCCAACTCTGCCACGTCTATTGGCGCTTTAATCCTTGTTGAATATGGAAGAGAACGTCTTGGATTTGTTCTGTTGGGGATTCCTCTTGATCCACTTTGCGCAATCTTCTATGCTTGAGAGTAGCCTCTGCAGGGCTTTCTTGTGCCACTGCCTCTGTGACCACAACCTTTGCGGGTTGGGCCTTCTTAGATTTCTTCTTCTTGGGCTTCTGCAGAGGACTACTTGGGCCTTCTTCTTCTGCGGGCCTCTTCTTCCCCTTCTTCTTCACAGAAGAGTCGACACCCTTCTGGTGTCTTCTTAGTCTTCTTGGGTGGGGGACTTGGTATTCTAGGGCCTGCCTCACTCACCTTTCCAACCACTTCTGGCTCCTCCATTCGTCCCTTTACCCTCATTTTTTTGTACACTCTCACCTAGGGGGATTCCTATGCGTGGAGGGGTTTCAGGGACCGGCTCTGGCCTCCTGAATCCACGTCTATAGGCCTTCCTATCTTCATGACTAAGAAATCTGAGCATGGATTTTGATAGCGGTCTGGGGCTTCTGTACCCTTGCTCATGCTCAGTTGGATGGAACTCCTTGAAAGGATATAGCCTCACGTTAGGCTCGACAGAAGGTAGCTTTGCTGCGATCAAATCCCCAAAGACAAGTCCAAAGAACCTTTGTAGAATGAGGTTTGGATGGTTGAGATCTTCCTTAGCCTTCTTCTGCGCCTTGACTTTGGACTTTTCACCCCTCTGTGTTGCGCATTTCTTCTTAATCAATCCCACCATATCTTCAAAAATGAGCTGTGCGTAGTCGAGTGGTAGGTTGAAATAGATGCCATAAACAATAGAGAGCATAGCATGAGATGTCTGGTCGTGGCTTCCAACCTTCCCTGTCAAGCAACAGTTCACGATTGAGAACAGGGTATTCCAGATATGGGGAAGTCCTTTGTGCTTGAACTGTGTTCTTTTGACGATTTGGGTCGCATAAGAATGGAATTCAAGGAATTGAATTAATTCCTCATCTGTTGGGGTTGCAGCAAAAGCATCCAAATGAAGAGATTCCAGGGTGGGTAAATGCAGGGCAGTTCTAAGAGTGTCAACATTGAGTTCCATTGATACCAAAGATTTATTAGTAGGGTGAGAGGCATATCCAACAATGCTCAAACCAGTATTGTCTAGGGTTGTAATATAGGAGCTTAGAAGAAATTGGGTTATATATGACTCGGGAGTGGGTTTAGTGGCTGATAGTGCATAGAACAGGGGATGGTTTCGAAGAATTTCTAGTAAAGGAAATGTTAGATCCCAT
>NW_020204306.1:12489-12896 GCF_001531365.2 Cynara cardunculus var. scolymus
TACTACATGATGAAAGAGGAAAGAAATTGGGATGATGATGACAAAGAAAAAGTCGAGACCGACAGAAAGGCCAAGAGACTTATAATAATGGCCAGTCAACTGGAAGGAGGAGCAAAGATAAAGAAAAATCATAGAGCACAATGTCTCAACGATTACACCAATTTCAAAGCCCTCCCTGATGAACCCATACAAAAGACCTATGACCGTTTCAACACATTGATAAATCAATGTCGTAGAAACGATATTATGAGAACCAAGGAAGAAAATAATGTTTTATTCCTGAAAAGTCTAGGCGATGAATGGACTCAACTATCCATGTCTTTACAAGCAAATCAGGACTTAGATGGCTGGTCTCTTCATGATGTGTATGGAACTCTTGCAGCACAAGAAAGTGATATTATGAAGAA
>NW_020204307.1:0-1284 GCF_001531365.2 Cynara cardunculus var. scolymus
CTCCTTTAGTTCCGTTAAATTCCTTAGGATTGCAAGCTCGGAAGGTTTTATAAGTACATTCCTGCAGTGGTCGATGCTCTGAGTTTGAAGGTTGGTTAGTATTTAAACTAGCAGCCACTTGGCTAACTATGCTGGGGAGTGCATCAATAGGTTGCTCTGAAATGAGCTGTGCTAGATTGGGGTTTTCTCTTCTTGGCGGCATTTCTTTAAATCCTAACATAAGAGAATTCATAAGATTGAGTGGAACATGAGTAGCTTTCCATAAGATTTTAAAGATGCTTACATGTCCTACTTGCAAGACAAAGGATAGGAAGATGACAAGCAATCGATAAAAAATATAACAATCACATACCCAATAGACATAATGGAAATTCCTCCAAAAGATAGCATGCATCATCACATACCCAATCCAATCTAAATTCTTCCTAAAATAACAACCATCCAATGACCATTCCTAGTGCTAGCATTATCATACTAAAAACAAACAGCCACCTATAACTTCCTAATCTCTCGCCTGGCGGCAACAGCCATCTCCCCGTTCCACTCTATACCCTGATGATGTGCTTCCACAATTTTCGATAGGTTGTTGAGGATATTGTGGTGATAACTGAGTCGAGTCGGGTCTGGTGCATCTATGTGTTCTCCGCGATCCTCCTTACCCATTCCTTCTCCGATGGTTTCATCCCTTGCGGATAGGATGCCGGTATACCAGTCATAATTTGGGTCATCCTGCTCCCGCCTTGGGGTCGAGATGACTCTCCAACAACCCTCTGTGAGTTTCCAAACGTCACCCTCTGTGGTAAAGGGACACTCTTTCGAGGCATGAGTCTGGTCCTTGGTCCTTGCTGGGCTCGCGACGGAACATCAGAGACTGGCTCCATCGGGGGTAAGCAGAACACCTGCGGGGCAACCGCAGTACCACTAGAAATTACATCCTGTTAATATGGATCTATCTCTTCATTTCGAGTTGGGTTTCTTTGAGAGCGACCGACTACGTAACCGGAATCGTCTRCGGAATATTCGCTTGAATTTGAAGACATCATCGAGAGGATCTGTGACATAAATAATCGTGGTTACTAAAGTATATCCTCTAACAAGAGCTTAGCGGTTTTTGAGGAAGCTTCTAAACAACTCTAAGCCTCAACAATCATGCTACAATCCTTAGACAACACTCTTGAGTTCTATACCAAAGCTTCTGCTAATGAAACCAGAACCTCTGTTTCCTCACAGAGCTTTCGAGGCCAGAGCCTCTGTTCACAAGATGGCTACCATAGCTTCTGATGT
>NW_020204307.1:3306-4950 GCF_001531365.2 Cynara cardunculus var. scolymus
ATTAAAAAGGTTTCTAGGTCACAGATTATCATCTGATGAAGACATATGCATGTCTTCGGTGGATAATCTCGCCATCCGAAACTTGAGTTGAGTAGAAGGAGAAAAATAGGAAATCGAACACTTTAAAGGGGATTAGATGACTTTAGGAGCATAACTTTTTGAAGATGAGGCAGAAAAATGAATCGAGCACAGCAGCAATCCTAAACTTGCAGGGGGAAGAGTTCGGCTTGAAGGTGACGAACTATTTAGAGAGGGAGAACGAGAAAAGGCTAGAGCATTTTGAATAAAGAAGAGTTTTTAAAAGAGGAAGGAGGGTATATATATAGGACTTCTAGAAGGGAAATGGGCTGGCCTTTAAAAGCCCAAGCCCAAGGAATTGAAATTTTTCCTTAAATTAAGGCCCAAAAATCTAAAATAACCAAAATGTCCAAGCCTGGAACAAGACTAGCTGTCGAACAGAATGATCAGTTTGGGCAACCAGCGCCTCAGAAAGAAGACAACAGAGCCTCTGCGAAGAAAAGTCGCCAGAGCATCTGTGAAGAGACTCAGAGCTTCTGCAAAGAGATGCCAGAGCCTCTATGGAGAGACACAGTTTCTGCAAAGAGATGTCAGAGCCACTGTGAAGAGACAGAGAGTCTCTGTGAAAAGATAGTCTTTGAGAAGAATTGCCAGAGTCTCTGTGAAAGGACACAGAGTCTCTGAGAAGAGGCAACAGAGCCTCTGTAGATAGTGCCAGAGCCTCTGTAGCTAGTGCCAGAGCCTCTGTGGCTATCACCAGAGCCTCTGTGGCTATCACCAGAGCCTCTGTGGCTATCACCAGAGCCTCTGTGGCTAACGCTAGAGCCTCTGATCGAATTGGCGACCTCTTCAAGATCATATTCTGAATAAGGTTAATCCAAAAAGACTTAGTTTTCTAATGAAGATTCCGAAATGAGGTCCTAACCTGGAAATCCAAAAGTGCAGAGTTGTTACATTTTAGAAAGTTTACTCTCTGAAGGATTGGAGGATTTCACAGGAAGAAGAAGATTTCAAAGGTTTTGATTCTCAACTTCTAAAAGGTGAGTGTATAAAGAGCTTTGGATATGAATTGCTTACATACAGTTTGATAAGCATTTAGAACTGGTTTTCATGAATTTTGTTACATTTTATGAGAAGTTCTTGTTTAAACCGTTTGTGAGTTGTCTGGATTGTAATCCGGACAATTAAACCGCTTGTGCCTTGACCAGATATTCATCTAAACCGGCCAAGTGGTGACTGGATATTCATCTAAACCGGCCAAGAGGTGATCAGTTTACTTCTAAACCGCTCAAGTGTTCTATGGTGTATTGACCGGATATCTATAAACCGGCCAATGGTTGGGCCATGTATTGTCCGGTTTATCTTTAAACCGGTTATCAAAAAAAAGTGAAGTATTGTCCGGATTTCTAATCCGGACAAAGGAGTTTTTTTATGATTAAAGTATATTGACCGGATATCTAATCCGGACAAGTCTGACAGGACTTCAAATCCGTATGAAAGGAGAAATGTTTTTGGAAGATGTTTATAAAATGTAATGGCAGTGTAACTGCGAGGGAGATGGCGGTGTAACCGCGAGAGTGATATAATGGCAGTGAAACTGTGAGTGAGATGGCGGTGTAACCGCGA
>NW_020204307.1:6280-12537 GCF_001531365.2 Cynara cardunculus var. scolymus
ACTTGTTAACTCGGGCACGTTCCCGGGCCGTGGTAATTGTGGATAGCCGCTATTGTGTTGACAGTCCCACCCAGAAAGGGGTGCACATTACCTATGTTTTCTTGGTCTAATCATGTGGAATTTGGACCACCGCTGAATTAGTACTATATCGAACTGTGGGAACATAAGTAGTGTACGGGCTATTTGTGGTTGTTCGAAAATTAATGGGGCAGTTGGTCAGGTAAGGCTCAGTAGCATCTCAAGTTCTACATCGTATAGGATTTACATTTATTAAGTGCATTGGATTCACATAAGTTTGCTATTACTTGGTTTATGCATTGAAACGTTTTATGCATATGAAAACCCATGAACTCACCAACTCTTTGTAGTTGACTCGTTTTTGTTCCATGCTTTTCAGGACCTAAGTAAGGTTGGTTGGAATTTTGGGAGCATACTCGTGGCATGATCGATTAAAGTCTGAATTTGAAGTATTTTGAGAAAAGTGTATTTAGTACTAATCTCAGTTATGTCGATGAACTTGTTTTGTTTTTGAACAACTTGGAATGGTGTTATTTAATAACTGTTGCTATGACTCGCTTGCCTGTTACATCTCGTGTTTTCGCTTTAGCGGGGTGTGACATGGAATCTTTATTTCTTTGTGATTTAAAGATTTAGAATCAGAGTTCTTATTGGAAATCATAGTCTGGATGTTATTAAGGAGAAAATAACATGTTTGGCCTGAACCTTTATATAAACATTGTGTTAATTGAAAAGTTTTAAAAATGGCATTATGATAAACTTGTTTGGGTTTAGATGTGTTACCTGAAAGCTGAGAGATTGACTTCGAAATTGAAAAGGTATTGGTAATATGATATGTTTGTTCATATATTTATTATTTATATGAAACATTGTGATAACCGGATCCTGGTTATCACCCGAGGTAATTAATATGTGATTATTTGTTAAATGATTATGTGACAGCATGATAAATTGTTATATTTGATCATGTTAGTATGTGAAATTATATGCATAAATGAGTATGCATTAAATATGTGGATATTTATATACATAATGAAGTACATGCATAGGTGTATATGTATGTGTGAATATGTATGTGTGTGCATGAAATTGGTAAGCTTTGCATATATAAGATAAATATATGTCATGTGCATGAATAGTTATGTATATATATATATATATATATATTTGTTTGTGTATGCATTTTCATGCACGGTTGTGATAGCCGACTTTCCAGAAAAGGAAAGTATAAAAGGAGGTGAAGCCTCCAATATTTTCTTCTTGCCATTTTGGAGAAAAGTTGAGCGATTTAAGTGAAAGTATTGACCGGATTGTTCTTGACCAGATTACAAGTTGGTTTTCAAGCGATTGGTTTTCAAAAGAAATTCAAGGTGAGTGGTTAAATGCTTTTAAAACGCTTTAAATTGTATGTTTAAATTGAGTTCTTAAAAGGTTTACTAGACAGTTGACCGGATTATGATCGGATGAGTGTTGTCCGGATTAAAATACACCGAAAAAGGGTTGATCGATTTAGACATAAACCGGACAAGGGTTGATTGATTTAGACATAAAACGGACGTAGTCTCAACCGGTTTACGAGTAATCATACTAATGTGTTAGCCGGTTTAAATGTTGAGCGATTTATAAACTATGAATTTAAGTTGAGTGGTAAATCGGATAAGGCATGAGCGATATGGTGTCCGGATTAGTAATCCGGACAAGATGAATAGTGTTGTCCGGATTTGGTAAACCGGCCAAGGCTTGACCGGAGATGAAGTCCAGTCAAGTCTATGTTGACCGGATTTGTACTTTGACTTGTGCACTGTTTATATAAATTGTTAATTTTATTATTATCATTTTGATATAAAATGGGAATTTTTGATAAAGATGATTTTGAATTAATGATATTCGACTATAACATTTATTCCTGCGATCTGTTCAATATGGAATTATTTTATGAAATGTTTTGATGAGGAACTAAGGGTGGCATATCAAGGAGAGGTGTACCATGGTATAACGGTGGCATATCAAGGAGAGGTGCATCATGGGATAAAGGTGGCATATCAAGGAGAGGTGTACCTTTGGATATAAGGGTGGCATTTGTATGTGTGTTATGTGATATAACTCTTACTATTATATCCTTTAAGATTTCCATGGTCTGGAATCTTTATTTCTTTGTGATCTAAAGGTTTAGGATCAGGGTTCTTATTGGAAATCATAGTCTGGATGTTATTGAGAAGAAAATAACAGGTTCAGCCTGAAACTTTGAATAAACCTTGTTTAATTAAAAAGGTTTAAAAGTGGCACTATGATATACTTGTTAGTACAAACCTATTTGGGGTTTTGATGTATTATTTGGTAGCAGAGAGCTTGGATTGAGAAGTGAAAGGTACTGGTAATATGTTCCTACTTGTTCATATACTTGTTATGTATATATGAAAAGTTGTTTTACGTAAAAGTTTTGATGATTTTCACCATGCAATAACATAAATAGGGTAACTCGCTAGACCTTTCGGTCTAACTCTCATTTTGTGATTTTAAATATGTATTGTAGGAGGTGCAAACGGTAAGGCAAAAGGGAATATATAATAATTCCCTATATGTTTATCTGCATGAAGATTTGTTGATGATATGTATAGTTTTGGTAGATGAAACTTTATTAGTACAAGAATTGTATTTTGAATTTTTGGACCATGTGTTTTGTAATGGTAGATTCTTGTACTAAGGGTCCTATGTAGTATATAAACATGTATTTCTTGTGTATGGAATATATGTTACATGGAATGTGTGGAATGGGGTGTTACAGAAAGTGGTATCAGAGCTTGAGTTTAAGGGATTTAGGTATTTAACAGCATGATACCTAGACTTAAACTGTTTTCATTGCATGATTAGGGGTCCTGGACATATTTAGCACCATTGGGAATAAATATGATGAGTTGAAAGAACAGTGTGTATGGTAAATTTTAATTACATCTGGCCAGTATAATTATGAATTTACAGGTACATATCTGAACTTGAATACTTCATTATATTTGGGAATGTGAATACGTGATTATTAACATTAAAATCTGTAGATGTCTACCCGAACTCGGAGATCTGAAAAAATGGCTCGTCCAGAGTCTGAGGATTGAGAGGAATCACCTATTAATCTTCCAACAAGTATTTCTAGAAATAGAGGTCGGGGGAGAACCAGAGGAAGAGGTAGAGGAAGAAGTCAGTCACAAGGAAGGGGTCGGACTGTGGTACACTCTGAACATGAAGAATCCCATTACGGGAATGTTCAGGAGAAATCAGCGCCACACCTAGAGTATGTAACTAGAGATATGTTGGTGGAGGAAATGGGAAAGTTAAGGGAAACTCTGACGTCTATTAAGGGAATTCTGGCTAGAGTGGAAACGGAAAGGGTAGAAGTACTCCCTCTGTTCCGGTCACTCACAATAAAGAATGAGACATCAAGATGTTCTTGGCATGCAAACCGACAACTTTCTCTTGAGAAAGGGATCCAGAAAAAGCCATGTGCTGGATCAAGGATATTGAATCTGTGTTCAACACCATCCGATGTCTAGAAACTGATAAAGTTAGATTTGTTCTCTTGGTATTGAAGTCAAATGCTCTGTTTTGGTGGGAAGTTGAATCGTTGGACAGAACAGATGTCTTACAGTGTAACGCCTTGATCCACACATTGCATGTAACATATATTTCATACAAAAGAAATACATGATATCATTCCATTCAGGTCCCTTAGTACAAGAATCTAACATGATCAGATACAAGGACCAAAAATTGTAAATACATTTCTTGTACTAATTAATCAAAACAGATCTTCAAGCAAAAGCGCATAAAGGAACATATTAAACCTTTCCCTTCCCCTTACTGTCCGAACCTCCTGCAACATATAATTTAAATCACAAAACGAGGGTTAGACCGAAAGGTCTAGTGAGATACCATATTTATGTTATTGCAGGGTGAAAATCACCAAAACCTTTAAGAAAAATATCATTTCATATATATAACAAATATATGAATAAATAGAAACGTAATACCAGATCTTTCCCATTATCAAGCAAAGCGTTCTCCTTATTCAATTCTCAAAACTCTGAACCAATCAGGTTCCACATAATGCCACTTTTAAACTTTTTCTTAACCAAACAAGGTTATTTAAAGCTTCAAGCCAAACCTGACATTTTCTCCTCAATAACATCCAAAATATGATTTCCAATAAGAACCTTGATCCTAAATCTTTAAGTCACAAAGAAATAAAGACTCCGGACCACGGTAGTCTTAAAGGATATAATAGAATGAGTTATATCATACAACACACATACAAATGCCACCCTTATATCCAAAGGTACACCTCTCCTTGATATGCCACCCTTATCCCATGGTTGTAATATTCGGGTTTCAAGTTTTGATTTAAGATTTTCTTTAACATATATATATATATATATGTGTATGTGTATGTGTATGTGTATGTGTATGTGTATGTGTATGTGTATGTGTATGTGTATGTGTATGTGTATGTGTGTGTGTGTTATGATTATATGAATACTTGAGAATTAATTTTAAAAAGAAAAGGGGGGGGGGAGGTCGGCTGGTTGTGCCGCCCACCACCTCTCCTCAATACTATATATATAGAAAGTAGAGTAGATGAAAGTTTTCACACACACACACACACTATATTTAGAAAGTTTTCTTTGAGAGTCATACGGATTGCAAGAAGAGGATTCAAAATCTTTGATATTCGATTTCTAAAGGTGAGTGTATTAAAGCTTTGGATATAAATTGTTTACATACAATTTTGTAGTATTTGGAACTGGTTATTATGAATTCTGTTTCATTTTATGTGGATTCTTATTTAAACCGTTTAAGTGGTGTCCGGATTAATATCTGGACAATCTCATCCGGATAGTAAACCGCTCAAGAGGTGACCGGTTTATTTTAAACCGCTCAAGTGTTGTCCGGAGTCCTCCCTAAACCGGTCAAAGGTTGGGCAGTATATTGACCGGATTGTTTTAAACCGGTCAAAGGTTGGGCAATGTATTGACCGGATTGTTTTAAACCGGTTAAGTTGTGAGCGGGGTATTGTCCAGACTTGTAATCCGGATAAAGATGTTGACTCAATTCTAAGTGTTAATCGGACAAAGCTTATACAAGGTGTTATCCGGATTGTTGACCGGAGATGATATAACCCTTTTTATATTCCAAGTGTTTGTCCGGATTCTATATACGGACAAGGCTGACTGGACTTCAAATCCGGTTAATATGTTGAATCATTTTAGAGAGATGTAATGGTGGTGTAACCGCGAGAGAGATGTAACGGCGGTGTAACCGCGAGAGAGATGTAACGGCGGTGTAACCGTGAGAGACATAAATAAGTTTATGTGTCAGAACATGTTTGATTCTGAACTGATTGTTTGGAAAGTATATTGTTTGTTTGAGAACTATACACTCACTAGACATTTTTGGTCTAACGCTCAGTTGTTGGACTAACCTGTTTTGCAGGTCACCATACCTCGCAAGATAAAGGCAAGGGAAAAATTTAGAATGAATGACGTTTAGTTATGCTAAATGTATTATAAGAAAGTATTTTGTTAATCTGTATTTTGTAAATGATGTTATATTTTGTGTTATGAGTATGATGATGTGGATTATCGGTACATAGAATATGTGTGGGTTGTTACAGTTGGTATCAGAGCCTTAGTTTAAGGGATTTGGGTATTTGCGAAATATTTAGACTTAAACTAGAGGTGTGGAAAGTTATGATAATAGGTTTCACTGGGTCTATGAATATGGGAATATGTTATAGCTGAACCTATTATGAGAAAGATATATTATATGACTGATATAATTTGAGTTATGAATAGACATGAGGATAAATGTATTATTATATTGTGATTATGGGAATAATCATGTGTGTTTAAATGTGACAGAAAAATCCATTTACTGAGAAATGACAGATAATCCCAATCAATCAGAAATGATCTCTACTGGTTATGGAAGAGGTCAGGGAAGAAGAAATGTAACACAAGGAGAGGACCCGAAAAATGTGATGACGATAGAAACGCGAAGTCGTAGTAAGGGTCGAGGAAGAGGTAGAGGTATTAGACAAGAACATGAACTGTCGGCTCAAGAAAGTTCAATGTCTGGTCATGGAAGAGGAAGAGGAAGAGCAAGGGGTAGACACAATGTTCATGATCCCGGATTTATTACCCAAGAAATGTTGGCAGCAGAATTGGGAAAGTTCCAAGAAAGTTTGGTGA
>NW_020204308.1:0-12726 GCF_001531365.2 Cynara cardunculus var. scolymus
CTAACTAACCTAAGTAAAACAGTAAGAAGTGGTTATTCACAGAAGATAAACCCGCAGACCCTCTGTGAGCTATTCCAGAGGCTCTGCTGCATTTGACTTGTAAGCTTTTTTTGCCAGAGGACCAGTTTTCAGAACCTCTATGATAGACAACAGAGGTTTTGTCACTCTTGACTTGTACGATTGAACATCTTCTGTTGTTGGTCCTCTATGGTCTTCTGTGGAATGAACCCTTCTGTCAACACTTGCTGAAATCTTTTTCATGCTTTTACATTAATGAATATGAGAGCTAACAATTCCAATTGTAAAAGTTCATTGGACTTCGAGGCATGGACCGGAATACACGTAGGAAATAGAAGATTTTATGAAAAAAAAGTATCCCCACTTGTTCTCAAGCGAGTTATGATATGGGATTTGACGAATAAATTTCGGGGCAAAAATTTTCTGGCATGGGGAGACTGTGACATTCTGTCATTTATGAGTTTTAGGTTAGCACCTTATTAGAGATCCTATATTTAGAACTACATCTTACTAGGATCTAGTCATGATGATTAGAATTCACCTAGCTTAGTTCCCAAATTTTAGTTCGGAAGATCATGCCTCAGCGGGTAACTGATGAAGTTAATTTGTGTAATGCCAAATATTTTAGAAATACTCCAAATAAAATAAAGTTGATATTATAAACTTTTAAAATTAAAATACAAAAGTCCCATTTGAATGTCCAAATAATTTCGTCAAAAGATGGAGCCTTGATTTATTAATGTCATTTTATTTTTTAATAATGTTTGGCAAATTATATTTTTTAGGTTCTAATGGACTTAATCTTGTTTAAATAAAAAAAATAAAAAGTTTTTATTGGGTTTGGGCCTTTAGAGGCCAGCCCATTTTCTTCTTTAAAAATCCACATATAAATACTCCACATCCTTTGAAAACTCTCATTTCCGATTATCATCAGCTTAAACTTTTCATCTCTCTAAAACAAACCTCCCTCCAGCCGATTCCATCCTCAGGCAAGCCTTTTGAAATTCTGTCAATCTTGAAGTATATTCAAGAATATAAGAAAAAGTTATGATACTAGTTATTTTACTTTTGTAAAATAACAAAATTTTCATCTTCCTACTTCCACTTCTTGTTCTTGTAGTTAAATTCTGGAAAGTTAAAAAGGGGAGATTATACATCAAAGACAGGAAAATGTCTTCAAAAGGATGGTAATCTATGATCCATGTTCTTTGAACTCTAAGAAAGTAGGAGAAAACCTATTGCATGTAGAATTTAATCATGTAAAGTTATATTTCGAAATATGGCAGAATCGTGCATGCATCTTAAGCTGGTCCTATCTTCCTCAAAACTCAATAGAATCGGGAAATACTTTTTATGGAGGTTAACCTTATTTGTTAGCTTGAAAATAGAATTAAAATCCTTGAAAATGATGAGTTTAGACCCCCCAAATGGCTGTCACTCGAAGAATGTGCAATCTGTTTTGGAGGCTGTGTAACTCAAGGTTGTAGAGTAATAATAAGTGACTTAAACCCACTCAAAATTCTTGTTATTTGGGAAAAGTCGGCTTAAGTCATTATTTTGGATGATGTAAAAAGTTGGACATAAAATGACTTTTGGAAGGTTCCTATTTATAGTGATTTGTGAAACCCAAAAATACCAGAAACAGAATTTATAATCTGTCCAAAAATCAGCTTTTGTGTAAAGGATTTTGATTTCTTTTAATAAATATAATTTATGGTCTATTTTTTTAGAATAAATAATAAAATATCAACTTTAATTCATAAAAAACCGTTGGCATTGCATAAGATACAATTTCACTTTATCTTTGTCGAGAACCCATAGGTGATCTAATTTCTGGATGTTGGTCTGTCTAGGAAGGTTAGGGCGGACGTTTAACGCTTCAAACGTCACCAAGTTCTTGGATATTCAGCCTCAAACCAGTGAGTTTTTACGGCCCCACTTTTAATGCTTTTTGTTTGTTTAACTGGGGGAAAAAGCATGAGATTGAGCAAACTATATTGTTTATTTATTAAACCATTGGACTAAAGAACTCTTTAGTCAAGCTTTGTTGAAAACCATTGGACTAAAGAACTATTTAGTCAAGCTTTATTGAAAACCATTGGACTAAAGAACTGTTTAGTCATGCTTGTTTGTGTCATGAAATATTGACTGTTTTGCACTATGATATAAATGCTAAATTGATGTGCTTGGGAGTATGTTTCCAAATAAAGTACCCGTCCGTAAACGCTACTTGTTAACTCGGGCATGTACCCGGGCCGTGGTAATTGTGGATAGCCGCTATTGTGTTGATAGTCCCACCCAGAAAGGGGTGCACATTACCTATGTTTTCTTAGTCTAATCATGTGGAATTTKGACCACCGCTGAATTAGTACTACTACGAACTGTGGGACCTAAGTAAGTGTACGGGCTACTTATGGTCTGTTGATCCCAGATCTTTCAATAACACTAATAATCTAGTTAAGAATAATCAGATTATAGTGATTTAATGAAGAAAGTTGTGAAGACTCAAGAAAAAATTAAGAAACAATTAAGAAGAATCTTGAGCTTCAAAGGTTTCACTTTGAATATAAAAAAAACGAAAAGCTATTCAAGCGACTCTTTTTACAATAGGCCTAATCACCTCTTTATACTAACTAGCTAATAAGAAGATAACTATTTAACGAGACTTTATAGCTAATCTTCTATTAACAGATATCTTTTATGTATTCTATTGATAAGCTTTAACATTAGATATAAACTTGAAGTCTAGCTGTCGACATGTCATCTCCAGCTGTCATTCATAATGTGAGGAATTATCCTTATCTTTAGATCTTCATTGTATGCTTCTGGATGATTTGCTGGAGAATTCACTAAGTGTTGATGACCAGAGGATCGATGAGGATGCTCTTTCCATCGCATCCCAGGTCGTCCATCAGTCCTCTGGTTGTACTCCAGACTTAGTTGTTTCTGCCTTGATGTCTTCATCGGTCTTCTGGTTCTTCATCATTTATTGTTTTTCATTACTTTTTACATTATGAATTATGGGGTCCAACAATCTCCCCCTAAGTAATGAAATAACAAACATATACTATTCTAGTGACATTTGTGATGAACAAAGACTAATCTAATAGAAAGACATCAGATTCCAAATTTTTCAGTGGATGATGAAATTCTTACAAAACTGGAATCAAAACACATCAAGGCAAAACAAAAATCCAACTCATCACGAGCTACCTGAATATATTTCTCTGAAACGTAGAAGCAGTCTTCGATATGCGATGACTGTCGATATCTCGTGAATGAGTCGACTCCCTTCTTCTTTTGGCACATAGTGTCTACCCAGTCTCTCTCGAATGACTTTCTGAAACCATTCAAGTGTATCCGATGAATACTTGAAGGCTTCAGTCAGTCTGAAGAACTTTTTTAACCCCGAACTCGTTTTTGTAAACAAGTCCAAGTTCGGGTTAAGGACTGAGGCAGATCTTGTCTCCTGCAGGCCTTGGAAGTCTTCGTTTGGAGGGGTGCAGGAGAGCCTTTCAACGCCTTGCCGAAGAGCTATTTCAAAATCGCTCTTGGCTCTGTGGTTCACCAGGGTTTCCATTGTCTTTACCACCGCTCGGTTTGCCATTCCAAATCTGATGCCATGGTCTTGGCTCTGAGCTGTATATGCATATAACTCGATCAAGTCATATGAGATGAGGTTGATGAGGTCGTTCTCGTTGAATACGTAAACTTGCCCATGCACTCTCTCCATAGTGAACTTGATGTATCGGATGTCTCGGTTGGCAAAAGTCCTTATTTTCAGATCAATGACCCTTCTTATCCCATCATTCAAAAAGACAACCTGGGGTGCTTGAGTGGTCTGTCTAATGAATCAATGGTGTAGAAGGTTCATGGACTTCGGTGATAAGATTGGAGGATTGGTGGTCAAACTGTCATCGCGTTCTTAGTGACGTCTCCGCATTGACTCCATGCTTTGTATGATTTCGTCTACCAAGCTCTACGGACGTTGCCTTGATGAAGAGGGAGTATTTGCATGTACCATGGATGGTTGGGTTGAGGTTTGTAGTTGGGTAGAGGGTTGTGTTTTGGTTGTGGGTTGTATATGGGTAGGGAGAAAGGTTTCTTGTGTTGGCTCAGGTTCATCGGTTTGGGTTGGTTGGGGGTTCATCGGGTTCGGCTTGGGTGGTTTCTGGTGCATGGGATTCAGTTGAGGTTTATGGTTGTTGGGGTGATGAAGGTTGGTTTGTCATTGGTTCTGGTTGAGTGGAAAGAGTGAAGAGTTGAGTGGTGCGAGGTGTTGGTGAAGGGTAGGTGTTGGTGAAGGGTAGGTTTGTCTTGGCCGGTTCTGTTGTCCTGTGTGCAAACTTTGCACTTATCTCGTTGAAGGAGGAGATAAGTGCCTTTGAAAGAGCCCTCAAGTCGGCTCTGGTGACATAGCCTTCTGGGGTGGAGGTGGATGTCGATGCAGGAAGAGGGATTGAGGTTGTGGTGGAGGTAGGTGGTGGGATGGTGAGGGAGGCTATAATGTTCTTCACCTCTGCAGCGAAGGATGTAAAGGCTTCATCAAATGATGGAGCTGCAGAGGGGGATGGAGGAGGGGTTGGTTGGGGTATTTGGGCAATTATGGTAGATGGAAGTGAAAAAATGGGTAGTGTGTATGTTGGTTATTTGGGTGGTGAGAGAGGCCATGGCTTCATCGAATGATGTGGTTCGTGGGGTTGGTTGAGAGATTTGGGCAAGTATGGTGGCTGGAAGAGTGGTGAGGGTAGTGGTTATGGTATTGAGTTGGGTGGTGATGGAAGCTATGGCCTCATCGGTTGCAATTGCCTGGGCCGTGAGGGTGGCAAGGGTGTTCATCAAGGTTTGGTTACGTATGGTGGAGAGGGTGGATGAGGAGTTGTGTTGTTGTTGGATGTTTTGTTGGAGCATTTGTAGGCGGGTGGTTTTGTCTTTGGCATGGGTTTCAAGGGTGGCAAGAGATTGTCGAAGGGGTGTAAGATCGATGGATGGGGTGGATTCGACAATCCTTGCTAAGATGAGTTTAAGGTCTTCCAAGGACCGCTGAGTCGAGTCAACAAAGGCTTGGAACTCTGCCTTTGTGACAAGATCAGCTAAGGGGGTAACCCCTGCAGCAACAGATGCTGCAGGTTGTGCCACAGTTCCAGAGACGCCCTCATTGCCTTGTGTGAATGTGGGTAATGAAGGAATTCCATCGAGTCCTTGATAGCCCTCTAATGAGGAGCTTTCTCTTGATGTTGCTACATCAACTTCTTCTTCCTCGAATTCAGAGGTCGAGTAAGAGAAGTAGGTGTATGTCTCTTTCGCTAGATTAAGTATCGAAGAGGGTTGTGCACGAATAGAAGATCGCTCTGAACGATCTGTGGGAGTTACAAAGTCAGAAGCAACACATGCTTCTGGTTGCGTGGGGGTTGTACCGAGCCATGAGGCAATGTGGCTCTTATTTTTTCATCGCCTCCCTGTTGAGAGAGATGCGATGGATGATGTGTGTTGGACCGTATTACTCAGTTCAGGGTATTGAAAACTTACTTGATTAATTAGAAAGACATTGAGTACGCAGCGGATAGTAGTAAATCAAGCAGGTAGAAATCAATAAGAACACAATGAAGAACTCTTGAAGAACACAGAGAGAAAATGCTTCAAAGGATTTTCACATAGAAAATGTTGACAATTACAAAATGGAAGCATGACAAATACAAAGGCCTAAAGCTGCTTTTATACAAGCAAATAACCGCCAAGACAGACCTAGACGTATTATTTAATCTAAGCCATCCAAATAAAGCAGATTACAGACACGATCACGTGTTTAGCACGAGCAGCTAATAAACCTAAGTACAAAGAGACAAAATAGATCCGCACAGAAGACTAACTGCAGACCCTCTGCGAGACACCACAGATGTTCTGCTGTTTATGACTTGAAAGCTTGATACATAGGAACATTCTTCCAGAACCTCTGTGAGACACGACAGAGGTTCTGTCGCCTTTGTCTTGAATAATGGGCTACATTGTTGAATGTCCTCTGCGGTCTTCTGTGACAGATTATCTTCTGTCAAAACTTGTTGTGTTACTTTTTCGATACTTTTACATTCAAAGATGATGAGAGCTAACAATGTGGTTCCTCGAGATGGTCCTTTATGTCATGTAACCATCCTTAGAGATGGTTGGGCGATGGCCGTTCATCAGGTATTATGGAGTGAGTGGTTCTTCGGGCGGTAGATTATGTCTCCTCATCGTGTCCCTTATGAATAAGGCAAGGAACCACGGGAAGAGGACAGATGATAGTGGCTTTCCTGCAGCCACGAGTTTGCATTTTTTTGATGACCGTTGCATGTATCTCATTGTAGATGAGGAGTGCATAATCCAGCGGTAGGTTGAAGAAAAGACCATACATGATGGTCATGATGTTGATGTTCCCTTGATCCATGCTCCCGAGCTTGCAGGTGAGGACTCGGTTCAGGATCGAGAAGAACATGTTCCACATTGGAGGCAAGAATTGCCTCTTGAAGTAAGATGCGTTGCATAGGTTACGGTTGTAACCCAGCATCTTGATGAAACGGAGGATGTCTGAACTGGTGGGTGGCTCGGCGTACTGTTCGATATTGAGTTCTTGGCGAGTTGGGATACATAAGACTTTTGAAACTTTTACACGGGAGATCTTCTCCGAGCAAACCATGTCATTGGGGACATTAATATCCACCATGATACCACGGATCTCCGGGAAGAACTTGCAGGTTTGCCAATATTGTTGCATGTATTTCGATGGCACCCCGTTGTCAGAAAGGGTAAGAGCAGGTTGGAGAATACTGTTCTGAAAGAACTCGAGCATTATGGCGAACCTGTCTTCAAACAGGTTTGTGCGAAGGTCAATAGCATGGTTGTTGGGTTTGATGGGCAAGAAAACCAGTGCTCGGCAGTCTGCGCCGGTCGATTGCACATTGCTGTCGTTGCTGTGAGATTCGTGTGATGCGGAGGAAGCCATTGTTGGAAATGGAAAGAAGTTGTAGGTTCGTCTTAGGCTTTTTGAAGGTTGTGATAGCGTAAAGAAGAAACTGGTGGAGAAGATGAGTTTTTATAGGTGAAGTGGAAAGGTTTTTGGTTTAAGAAATATTATTTTAAAAGGTAATGATGTTGGATTAGGACGTTTGGGTGAAAAGGTAGTGGTGATGGTGATCGTGGCCATAAACCTGCATAATGTCATAAATGCAGGCGGACACATGTCAGATTGGGGTGGGAGGAAGGGTAATATGGAAGGGTTTCTAGGGAACAAGCCTTTTGATGTGTCAGGCACGTGGCAGGATGACGTTTGGGTGTTTTAGGGATAATTATTAAATAAAAATAATTATCCCAAAAGATATCTATTTTAGAATATACTCCCAAAAAAAATATTTAAATTTAAAATTTCCATCTAATTGGAAGATAAATACTAATTACGAAGTTTTGGTCTTTTAAAAACGCATGTTGTATAGTTTTTAGTCACAAAAGCTGCAAATTTTGTATAATCTAAAAAAGGTTTTCAATTAAAGATGGGTTTTTAGGAAAAAAATGAATTTGTCATGGAACCAGAGGTGCTTTGGTAGGTCATGACATTTGGGTGGGGAACCAGATGGCTCTGGTTATGAATGATGATTTTTTATGAATTAGGGACTCTGGATAGACAAACCAGAGGCTCTGGTTAAGCATAGGAAACCCTTGGATGGAGAAACATACCCTTTAAAAAGGACTAGAGGAGCTCTGGTTGAATGCAAGGGATGACTATTCCATTAATATAGCATTTTTGTAATCTACAGGCTCTAGACAGACAAACCAGATGCTCTGGGTGGGAAGATGCATAGTTTTGTGCATTGGAAATGCTTTATGATGAATGCAAAACTCCCCCTCAAATTATGCATAGGGTTGTGCAAGTAGTTAAAAACTCCCCCTAGGAACAAAAAGTAATGTAAATTGGATGACCAGAATCTCTGGTCAATACAACCAGAGGCTCTAGTTGTGAATGATGATGCAAAAATATATGAAATATGGTTAAGATGATGTATATGGATACGAAAAAGATGGGCCTTTGGGACCCGAGGGCTCTAGTTCAAAAGACATCGAATCCAGAAGTTCTGGTCATTAAAACTAGAGGCTCTGGTTAAGAAGGCGATGCAAAATTGATGAATGGATGTATTTATAAGATGTTTTATGAAGTCCAATTTGGACAAAAGGGCTCTGGTTGCAAAGGACTTGGAAACCAGAAGCTCTGGTCTTTGGAACCAGAGGCTCTGGTTGAATGAATGAGAAAATATAACTAAGTAATATGTATGAGTGAATGAGGGAGACCAATTTTGGGACCAAAGAGGCTCTGGTCTCAAAGGATTGGAATCTAGAGGCTCTGGTCTTTAGAACAAGAGGCTCTGGTTGTGAAGGGGGTACTTAATGAAGAATCACAAAGCATTTTCTTTGGACCAGAGGGGCTCTGGTTCCAAAGACGATGAAAATATTTGGCCAAAATTAAACAAGTATTTCTAATTGGCCAGAGGCTCTGGTCTTTAAAACCAGAGGCTTTGGTTTAGAGTACTTGGGGATTGTGGCCTTAGAATTTATCACTTGTAGGCATAACCATGAGATATTGAGGATCTCTGGTTTTGAACTAAGGATTGCCTCTAAGTGGTGAGATTCAGCATACCCATCTTGCTGACAAGAAATAAAGATCTATTCACATCAAGAGCTTTTGTGAAAATGTCAGCAAGTTGAATCTCCACTTTATTCCAAAATGATAGTAAAAGCGTTAACCGATTACAATAGGCCTAACACCTATTTATACTAAAAATCTAAACAAGCAGATAACTACCTAGAGAGAATATCTAGCAAATCATCTAGGAAGATAAATCTTATCTAGACATGAAAAACAAGATAAAACTTTGTAGAATCCAGCTGTCGATTAGTCATCTCCAGCTGTCTTCAATGGGGCGTTATTCACCCTTATCTTGATATCTTCATCGTATGCCTCTGGTTGAACTATTGTAGAAGACTCCAAGTGTTGGTAACCAAAGGGGTTATGAAGATGCTTAGTTAATCGCATCTCTGGTCGATTCATCTACCCTCTGGTTGTGTTGAACACTTAGACATTTTGCCTGGCAGTCTTCCATCGGCCTTCTGGTCCTTCATCACTTGTTGTTCTTCATTTCTTTTACACATAAGAATTATGGGGTCTAACAAGATCCCTTCATCAGCATTCTTGTCGAACTTCCCAAGATGTTCCCTATCATTGAGTACAAAGCAGTTGCACCCAAAGACGAGGAAATATTTGACATTAGGTCTTTTTTGATTGATGAGCTCATAAGGAGTCTTCTGGTGCCTCTTGTTGCTGATTGACCGGTTCTGGGCGAAGCAGGCAGTGGATAGATTCAGCCCAGAAGGTGATAGGTAACTCCGATGAAGCAAGCATTATGCTTGCTGCTTCTACAAGGGTTCTGTTCCTTCGCTCCACTACTCCATTCTGTTGTGGCGTTCTGGCTGCTGAAAAGTTTTGGGAAATACCTTCACTGATGAGATATTCATCGATTCTGTCATTTCTGAATTTAGTTCCATTGTCGCTTCTAACTTTGATGAGTTTGTGCTATAGAAGGAGTTGGAGTCTTTTCATCACCCCGATGAAGAGTTCTGGAACGTCTGATTTCTTCTTTACAAACTCAACCTAAGTGTATCTGGAGTATTCATCAACTAGTACTAAGATGTACTTCTTTCTAGAGAGGCTTTGTGTAGATATAGGCCCACAGAGATCTATGTGAATCATGTCCAAAGGCTTGGTGCTGGAGGTTTCTGACTTTTTTTTATGAGAGGCCCGTTTCAGCTTCCCCATCTTGCAGGCTGAGCATAGATAGTCTTTTTCGAAATTAAGATCCTGAATCCCCTTGACCAGCTTCTGTTTGGCTAGTTTCTTTAGAACGTTAAAGTTCAGATGTGAGAACTTCTGATGTCGTAGCCAATTTTCATCGCTCTTTTGGGATACAAGGCAGAGGGTATCTTGTCCTACAGAGGATTGAAAATCCAAAAGATAGAGATTCCCTTCTCTCTTTGCCTTGATGATGGTTTGGCCGGGATGTGTTTCGATGATGCAGAAACCTTTGCGAAATCTAACTTCAAGACCCTTGTCACAGAACTGGCTTATGCTTCGTAAGTTATGCTTCAAACCTTCAACATAAGCCACTTTGATGATTGAGATGTTTCCTTTTATGAGTGTGCCTTATCCCTTGATGGTACCCTTACTGTTGTCTCCAAAAGTAACAGAGCCTCCAGATTTGTCGATGAAGGAGGACAACTGACTTTAATCACCAGTCATGTGCTTGGAGCAACCTGAATCCATATACCATGGTTGCACATGCTGGTTCTACAAGACAAGTTAAGGGTTTTTAGGTACCCATTTCATAATGGGTCCACGTTGGTTAGTGGGAGATACGACCTCTCTCTTTTCATCAGCCCTCTTGGGAGTGGGCTAAATTCCATTACCTTAGCCTTTGCAGGCTTAGGTTTGTTTGTATTTCCCTTGCCCTTAGGCTTGGGCTTTTTCACGTTTTTATTGGTTTTATCATTATAGCGATAGACGTGTTTGGAAAATATGCAGCGATGAGTTAATCTGTGGTTCCTCAGGTTTTGTAAAACAGCTAAACATTGGCAATTAAGATTTTTAGGACATGAATGTCTAACTTTTCTATTATTCGATGAAAATGAAGAAGTAAATGCAGGGGATGAAAATCCTGTCCTAGCATCGGTTGTTTTTTACAAACTTCCTATCTAGTTTAGATTTTTTATTTGTGGTAGGCTTGGTCTTAACTTCTTTCATGAGGAAGGACTTCTTTTCTTCAGCTGAAGGAGAAGAAAAGTGTTGGTTAGAATGTTCAGAGGCAGGCCCCTTCTGTTTTTGTGCTCGAATAAACTTAATGAACTTAGAAGAAGTACTTGGGCCTTGTGAGATATCATTGGCAGACTTGGTGTTACTCAGTTTCCTTTTCCTTTGTCTGAAGTTTTCATAGATTATGGAATATCAGATTTCATTGAGGCCTTGATGTTTTGAGGCTTCTTATCCTCAATGACCTCTCGTGATTCGCAGACTATCTCTTCTTCAGATTCGGAGTCAAGAAAGTCTCTAGCGGATTTCTCGAAGTTAAAATGCTCATGGATGTTTGCGGGAGGAATGGGTTCAGAGGTTGATGGTTCAAGGTGATATGTTGGACGTTCCATCGTTTCTGACTTAGATGAACTTCCATTATTACTTGGATGGTCCATCGATTCATCAGATGACGGTTCCTTCCTAAGATTCTCTTTCTAATCAACAACACTTGCTGATGAAGTGGGATAGATGACCAGAGACTTTGATTTTAACCACAGGGTTTCCGTCGGTCTCTGGTATGGAGGCATCATTCCCTTCATCAGAATTCTTACTTGTATTGTTCTCATACACCACATTTTCAAAATCCTGTCTTAAGAGGACAGTTTTTCGATCGACTTTAATCATTTTGAAATTTGCCTTGGGTTTTAGGAGAAAGTTGGATTTTTGAATGCATCCAAGTTTGAATGTGGATTAAAGGGTGGATTTCTTTGTTTCGATGAAAGAGTCCAATTCATTGAATCCAATCTCTTGAGTGTCCTTTTGGGCATCCTTATACTTCTTCATCAGTAGTTCATTGGTTTGAAGCTTCTGATGAAAAATCTCCCTCTCCTTTTGAAAGAAGTCTTTGAGAGCTACTAAGTTAAGCCTCTTTGCCTCAGATTCTTTTAAGGTCTTTGCCTTCTTTTCTAAGTCCTTAGTTATTTTGTTGTTCAAATCCAGAAGCTTTTCTTCCTCTGATTTTTTAAGTGATGTTATGCGAGTCTTTTCTTTAACAAGT
Organism: Cynara cardunculus var. scolymus; assembly: GCF_001531365.2. NCBI lineage: Eukaryota > Viridiplantae > Streptophyta > Magnoliopsida > Asterales > Asteraceae > Cynara > Cynara cardunculus. Next base: position 11,883 of record NW_020204308.1, read on the forward strand.
TCAACTTTTTCTTCGGTTAGAAGATGTTGATCATCTCTCTCAGTGATTTGATGATAATCCCTTTTAATCTATCGATGTAATTTTGTTTCTGTATTTTCAGTTCCAGCGATCAGACACTGAGTATGTTCCGTGATCGCTGAGGAACTTGCTTTGTAAAACTCAGAGACAAACAATACTTCAAGAAGACAACACTCACACCAAAGAACCTTCAGCGAATGTCGAAGACTGAAATTGAAGATTAGAGACTGGCGAGTACGTGATCTGAAGCGGTATTCAGTGATTACGAACCTTTCTACATATGTGTGAAGACTGCTCTAGCTTCAGCGAATGATGATGAGACCTTCAGGTCATTCCAGCATTCAACGATCAAAGGAAGCTTGCTTAGCACGATTGTTGTCTTGTCCTTTTGCACACAAAGGACAAACCCATACCCTTACTAAAGTTAGTACGGTACGGAGCCGATTAGTCGACTCTTTGTCCACCAACTTTAGGCAAGGATGTCTGCTCAAGAATAGTGCTTTTGTACTATTCACTATAGCAAAGGACAAGCCTTCCTCTTAAGGCTTGACACGCACTTTATACCCTACCTTATTGCATTAAATGTTCATTTAATGCACTGGGTATATATAGAAGTGTTTTCTTCTCCTTGCAAGAGAGCATGTACGCACGCATTTCTCTGCTAACCTATTCTTACTTCAAGCCTCTCCTTGCTTAAGTAAAAGATCTTTATTTTCTAGCATTATTTTTTTCTTGTATTTGCTAAAGATCTGTGTGTAACCAAAGGTTGTTTAGATAGGTTTTCTTTACCTTATCTTTCCGCAAACAATCTTGTAAAATCTGTATT
>NW_020204309.1:0-1064 GCF_001531365.2 Cynara cardunculus var. scolymus
AATTTTCAAGATTTAAAAATTTGGTTTGCTCTTCTTCAAACATTTTGAAAAAACTGTTTCTTTCTTCTGTGAGCAACCTGATTTCCTTTTCACAAAATAAAAGCTTTTCTTTTGAACTTTGAYGCTCCAAATGACATTGGTCGAGATTTTCAAGAATCTCTGTGAAAAAATCAAAAGAATCAGAAGAGGAGGAAGAAGATACCTCTTGGTCATTTCTTGCGTAGGAGTCTGTCTCAACATCAGCCATCCCACATAAGAGTTCATCCTCAGTGTCTCAGTCTTCCCATGCAAGAAGACCCTTTTGATTATCATCGTCGGAGGATTCATCTGTGACTAGCTCACTAGATTGAGCTAGTAGTGACTTCTGTTGGTAGTATTCAGCCTTCTTTCTGTAAAAGGCTGCGTCTTTTGGACCCCTCTGTGGTGCCCTGGGTCCTTTGGACCGGCAATCTGCAGCATAGTGGCCAGGTTTGCCACATTTGAAGCAGCCATCCTTGGGCTCTTCCTTCCTCTATTCTTCATCCCTTTGAAAGGGCTTATGCTCCTTCTCTTTCTTCTCAGATCTCTCTCCTTCTATGAAGCTTCTGCGATTAAAGCTTCTGTACTCCTTCCTGTCTCCACCCTTTCTGTATTCTCTTGTGATCAATGCAAGAGTCTTCATTATCTTCTTCATGGAGATCTCTTCTTCTTCAGAGCTGTTGTCACTGTCTGCAAGCAGCATCATTTTCTTCTTCTTCTTTTCCTTCTTCGCCTCCTTCCCCTCCTTTCCTTTGCCGGAGCACCCGTCCTCTGCAACTAGAGCCAGAGCGCCACCTAGATTTCTCTTCATTTGCATAACTTGGGACTCTTGACTCTTGAGAGATCCAAACAAGTCTGCTAACGTCCATGTCTCGAGATCTAGAATGGCCTTCATGGACATTGTAATAGTCGACCATTCATCCCCAAGGCTTTTCAAAAACGGTGAGTTGTTCTCCTCTATGGTTCTGGGGATACCATACCTTTTACAGTTGCTAATCAGCGTGTTTAGCCTAGCGTATGTATCCGTAAGAGACTCACCCTCTTTG
>NW_020204309.1:2181-9985 GCF_001531365.2 Cynara cardunculus var. scolymus
ACAGAAGACATTTCTGCAGATCCTCTGTGAGACATCACAAAGGCTCTGCTGGATGAAACTTTGTAGCACGCAGAGGAAATCTTCCAGAACCTCTGTGAGACACGACAGAGATTATGTCGTCTTTGACTTGTAGCATGGTCTTTGCAGAGGACAAGTTTCCAGAACCTCTGTGATGGATGACAGAGGTTCTGTCACTTGAATCTTGTACGATTGAGCTTCTTCTGTTGATTGTCCTATGTGGTCTTCTGTGATAGATCAGCTTCTGTCAATACTTGCTGTTTTACTTTTTCTATACTTTTACATTCAAGGAATGAGTGCTAACAACTTAGGTGATCGCGGCTAAGTACTTATCCGGGAATCAAATCCGGATGATGCAAGAGGTGGGCAAGGAATGCAAGTCGTGATAAAATGAAGTCTGGATACTTGGCTGAGCGATAAAGTCCAAAATTGGACAAGCTTATGAGCGGTTTAAATGATAATTCGGATGAAGCTTATGAGATAAAAAATAAACTTGAGCGATTTACATATACTCCGGTCAAGAGGATGTCTGGATTACGCTTGTGATCGAGAGTATGAAATTACCAAGTCCTAATCCGACTGCCTTTATGAGCGATTTACCTGCATTTTAACAAGCGATTTACCTAAGTCCGATCACAACCTAAACGATTTAAAACCAAGCTCGCACACCGTACAAGCGATTTAAATCAAACTCGCACACCAGCCAAGCGATTTACCAACGATTTAGCAAGTCCGAACACAAGCCTAGCGATTTACTATATCCAGAAATTCGACTAAGTCTAAATCAAATAATGTCCTTGAGCGATTTAATGACAAATCAGGTATAACAATGATCAATTTACACAAAACTTTGAGCGATGAATACACAAAGATTGATCAAAAACACATCACAAACACAAAAATTTCAACATTTTCAACCAAAAATGGATCAAAATCCGGATTTTTACAAAACTTTTCAAGAACACGAAAAAATTTAAGAACCACAAATTCAAACAAAAACTCAAACACGAATGATCAAACCAAGAAATTATGTGAATAACAAAGATTCACGATTCTAAAACGCACACTTTGATCACGGTTTTAACATCAATACTCAGAAATTTGAAAAGATTTTAGATCAAACTCTAAAAAAAATAAGAACACTAAGAACATAAATGAAGAACACATAAAATTCCAGAAAATTTTCCTTCAAAAAAAACATCACATTTCTGATTTCTTCTCATTGACTTTGATGCACTCCAGCTCTGATACCAATTGTGTGTCCTTATGTTGATCAATCTTCAAGCAATCTTCAAAATCAACAATGGCAGACATGATTTTCTATTAAGAAGATGTAGGAGAAGTAGAGAGAAAAAGTCAATGCATCCAAATGTGGTCAAACTCTCTATTACGTATCTGATATTACAATTAAGAATCCTTACCAAAGTTACAAGATATTACCCTAGTTGTAGGGTCAAACATAAAAACCTAGTCAAAGTCAAACTATACACACAAAGTCAAACACGATGTCTATTTTAATTATAGACAATGTTATCTTTCAAGACGAATACAATTTTAGACAGAAATTCAGTCCTAACAGATATGAGGGTGATCAAGTTGAAAATGCTGAGAGGTTGAGTGAAAGGGAAGGAGAAAAATATGGTGAGAGTGTGAGTGGAGCTCAAAATGAAGAAAATGCTCCTATCCCAGCTGATACAGTTAGACGGTCACCGACATTTGCTATTGACATTCATTCGTTGAACATTGATATTGAAACAGACATAGCTAGCCCAGCTATGCATTTGCACACCCCTCCAAGCCACTCAACTGCTTCTCAACAAGTAGTTGTTTCATATTCTCACGGGGACTTAGCATATAATCTATCTGCTTCTCAATCGGAGAATGTGGATATTGAAGATACTAGGCCTCTGCCGTAACCTGCGACATCGATTATGTGCACCTCGAGTCTAGAGCCGATACACTTAGGTACACATGAGTAGCGAGAATCTGTTGCTCAAACTACAGTTCTTAGTGAACTTGCTGGAACGACCAGAGTGCAGTCTGTTGACTTACCACTAGGACAGGTCGGAAGTCCTACCAGTGCTACTATTATGCCAACATTGAACGTAGGCACAACAGTTTTTTCAACTGTTGTTACAACTGGTAATCTAAGTGATCTAGGTGTTAGTTTACCAGACTTCATGTCAAGGGAATATTTGGACGCGGCGCTAAAGCCTATTCAGGATCATATGGATGAACAAGTTCTCAGTTTGAAGAGAATGTTGAAGGGTAAGGAGCCTGCAGTTGAAGAACAACCATCTGTGCCGTCACCACCACCTGTGTCTGAACCTCTGAGGGCACAAGAACAATCGGTGGATGAGCTCAAATTATTGTTATATGCAAAGCTTATTTCTTATCAGAATCCAGATGCGGCAGATGCAGATTTGGTTGGGCTCCTTAGACAACTTGTAGATGAAAATCCAACCGTTCGGACCTCAGAGTTTTTGGCATTCCAAGATGTAGTTGCTGCTAGTTTTTCAAAAATTAGCAAGTTAATTGCATCCAACACTCAAGCATTGAAGAATTATATTGATGCCCTAACCGAAAGGGTATAGAACTTAGAAGATACTTGTCGTGCTCAAGCCACCTCCTTGAAATGAAGGCATGATGATCTGAATTATCCTGGTCATCATGAGGGGGAGAGGAAAAGACAGAGGCTGGCTGAGTCGACAGTTCGCGCTGAAGGTGTTGCAAGGGAGCTGGATTCTGAAACTATCACTGTTGAAAGTCCTGTGTGAGTCCCTATGATCAATCTTCAAGATAAACTCCTAAGAAATCCATGGCAGATCTGGATTTTAGCATTCTAAGAACATGAAAGGAGATGAGAGTTTGAGAGAAAAAGTCAAGGCTTATAAATCTGGTCAAACTCTTTTTACGTAAATGAATTTTGCAAATGAAACTCTTACTTTAATTTACAAGACAACACCCTATTTATAGGGTCAAACAACTAATCAAATGTCAAAGTCAAACCTATCTAAGAAAAGTCACGATGAATTTTCTACAATTAGACAAAATAAACTTTCAAGACGAATACAATTATACACCAATTTTTAGTCCTAACATTCTCCCCCTTTGTATTCAGACTTGAAAGAATTTGTGCGCATTGAGCCTCGTTTGAACTTTGAAACTTTAAGCACACAATGTCTTCTTCAACTCGAAACCTTCAGACAATCAATTGTTGAGAAAGATCTTCTAGCATTCTCCCCCTGGAATGTAGAACCACAATGATCTTCTATTTTGACAATGTAGATCAGAAAGAATAACAAACTCCGGAGATAATCTTCAGTAAACTATTGTAAAATGGATCTTTACATTCAGCATCTCTCAGTCCTTTTAGCATAGGAATAATCTTCTGTAATCATCTCTAGTCACACTTCTTTCGAGTCTTTTGCCAAATTTGAAGTTACTCCCCCCTGATCTTTATATCAGATTCCCTTTACAATGTTCGGAATTGGACATTTTATTCATTATTACATACTCCCCCTTATGATGAAATGAAAATCATTCCANCTTTATATCAGATTCCCTTTACAATGTTCGGAATTGGACATTTTATTCATTATTACATACTCCCCCTTATGATGAAATGAAAATCATTCCAGCATACACAAGATGAATGAAATCCTCCTCGTAAGCCATCAATGCATGAAATTGTAAGTAGATCTTTGCAAATCTACTTATTTAATCTTTTCAGATTAAAGGAATGGGAAGATAATAACCAATTTCAACATATGAAATTGTTTTCAATCTTATAGAAAGATTGGCCTGTGAGTATAACAAATATACTCAGTACAACAGATGTACTGTATATATGAGACTTTTTGAGGCTCATCAGACCAAGTCTTCCATTCAATCATTGATAGCTTAATAAAAGCATATCTATGAATGTTTTGGCAAAATAACATATAAAATGTTAAATCTGTGTAGTGTAGAAAGATAAAGCAACGTATGCTTCTGTTTAGGCTCAAAAAGATAAACCGTGTGGACTACACAAATTTATCAGACTCAATATGTGATCAAAAAGACTTGAAGGGGGGACATATATCCTTCTGATTCAATATCAACTTTCTCCGAATGAGAAATTGATAGATGATGAGCCGCGTGCCCCAAGTGTTATTGAACACTTATCTATTGAGGGATAAATGAGTAGCTGGTGGGGTTGTGACAAGAATTGGCCTGGGCTTTGCCTTTTTCAATATTACTCTCGAAAGAATTGAGAACTAATAGATTGTGTCATATGCTCGGATTTTAGAAGTTTAGAACAGGATTCTTATATTCTTTTAATCCTGACACAACTCTCGTCAATTCTTTTAGCTCACAACAACTACCCCTCTCATTTTCATTTTAGTCTCAGCACACAAACCCTTTTGTATATAAAGCTCACTCAGATATGGTTGTCCTCATGGGTAGGTTTGTCGGTTCTGACATTCCATTGAGGTATTTCTGATAAGCACTCAGTCCCTCCTAAAATTTAGCGTTATGCACATTTGATCATAATGGTTGATCAAGAATATTATTGCAATGAAGTATAATGATCAGATAAAAATTGATCAAGAAATTTGACTTTAAGCACAATCAATAAAAGAATGATGCGACAACGATCAGATTATTCAGAATGCGAGAGAAATGAATGAAGATTTGTAAGAACAAATTTCCAGATTCTGATATTCAAAAAAAATTATTGAATGTATATCAATCAAAGTAAAAAAAAATATCAGAAAACAAACTTTGAATACAAACGAGCGTATTATCACCAAAAATGATTCTCTTATAAGAAACGTGATAATAACATTATGAAGAATAGCTGAAATAGGTATTGGAGTTATGTACGACGAGAAATTACACAAGTAAAATCTCAGGAAATACCTGTTCAGAAAAAGTACCCGTTACCCCAAAAAAAAATTCACTTTCCAAAAACATTTATTGAACTTTCTAGATACTCCCCCTAGAAAGTAGATTATTGAAATGTTTCAGTTAAGCTCAAAAAATTAAAAAGAATAAGGAAAACATTTTAAGCACGGGTCCTAAACTGAGTGTTTAGAAACCACACTCGGTAAAGCACGGGTCCTAAACTGAAATGTCCAGAAGCCTTAGTGGAACCGATTACAACTCCCCCTGCATTGGTGTATCACTGAAATGATATTMTGATCARCAHAAAMTKGACACACCTKCAAAACCAGATTAAGTAGATTTTGGTACCCAAACGAACTTGGGTCCTATTTTGTTAGTATCGGGTTGGGGTATATTGTAATGTCCAAACCATCTATTCCTATTAGATATATTCTTTTTAGCACTTTGAACAGGATGATCAGAAATAAAATATGATCCATACCAGTAATTGTGATCATACCTGTTCTTACCTTTCGAACTATTTTGATATCTGTTGTCTGTACTCCATCTGTTATATATCTTCTTGTTCATAAAATCTGTTGATTTACATGTAGAGCACATGATCCTTTTCTTGCTAAGATTTATCAAGTCAGAATTGGATCTCACAAAACAAGGAAGATTATTAGTAGCCACAAGAGTACGAGTTAAAACAGATTCAGATTTGCTAACCCAAATGCTTTTAATTTTATAAGAATAATTGGGTGATCCAATGACATACCCTTGATAATACTGATTAGAAGAATGAGAATAGTTCTTAGAAACAGTAGATTTAGGGCTGCTAGAATAACTGTTCGATTTGAGACAGTCATAAAAGCTGGTTTTACACTGAGAAGGAGAACCAGTGGAGCTTTGAGCACATGAAAAGTCTTTGACTTTTTGTAAAAGTTGTTCTCTTTCAATAGTAACTAAATCAAATGAAATTTTAAGTTCAGTTCTCATCTTCATCTTAGTTTCAAGGTCTGTCTTTAGATCAGACAATTTGCTTGTAGTGTCCAGGAGTTTACCTTCTAACTCCTTCTGAAGCATTTTAAAAATTCTCTTCTGATTTATCAACTCTCGTTTCTCTTCATCTGAGCTGCTCTTGTCATTCTCCGAGGCAATGTCTAGCCACTTTTTCTTATTTGCCAGCTCTTTAGCAATTGTTGTATACTTCTTTGAAGTATTTCTTTTCTCAAAGGCAAAGTGCTTCTTCTCTTTGTCTAAAGCCTTTTGCTTTAAATCAATGCTTTCAGACAATTTCTGTAATTGACTCTGACAGTCTTCGGAGATGTCTTTCTTTTCTTTATCATTCTTGGCTMGTTCCAAGATGATTAGCTGCTCAAAATCCGAGATTTGCTTTAACAGCATCTTTGCATTCAGCTCGAGATAGTTTATCTTTTTCTCGTAAGATACACGTTCATCTCCAAATTTTCTTTCTAGTTCAATCACTCTCTTCCTCTCTTTCTCAAGTTTCTTCCTCTCAACATTCATATCCTTTTCCGCTTCTAAAACCTTTTCATTCTCTTTTTCCAATAACTTCCTTTCATTAATAACTTTCTTTTCAGCTTCATAAAGTTTCTCTGTAAGCTCTTCAGTCTCTTTAGTTTTCTTTTCTGGAAAATTCCTTAGAGCATTCAGTTCAGACTCTGCTTTATGAAGTTTATTGACTAAATCTTTTTTTATCTTGTTTGAACTTCTAATTTCATCATCTAACTCACTCCTTTCATAATTCAAAGTTTTCTCAAGTTTATTAATCTTAAAATTCAAATCATTCTCAACTCTTTCCAATGCTGCTTTATGATCTTTTTGGAAACTTGCAGTAAATTCCACATTAGCATAATTCTCAAAAAACATGTTTATATATTTGTCTTTATAGTCCACTATACCCTTTTCCAGCATGGAAATTTGAGTTCTCAACACTTGATTCACCTTCTCTAGGATATCTGCCATTAAAAAATAAGATTGATCAAATATAGGATCTAATGCAATGAAATCAGATAAAAGAAATCAGAAACAATTAAGCTCAAAAAGAAAAAACAGAAACACACAAAAATTGATGAGAAATCAGATTAGTTGACGAAAAACTATCAAAAATCAGTAAAAACAGTCAAAACTGTTGAAAACAGTTAAAAACTATTAAAAACAGTCAAAGACAGTTGAAACTGATGAAAAACAGTTTACGCGACGAAAAAATAGTTCAACGATTCTCAAACAGTTTGAACACAACACAAAACAGATAAAAAAATGATCCAAAAAAAATTACAATCTAAACAAAAAATTTAAAACTCAAATATAAAACACAACAATTATAAGCCCAAAAATAAAACTGTCCAAATCCAAAACAGCATACAGTTTTACAATTACAACTGTTGATCCTCTCTCTCAGTGATTTGATGATAATCATTTTCCCTTTCACGTTGTATTTGTGTTTCTGTATTTTCAGTTCGAGCGATCATCACTGAGTATGTTTAGTGATCGCTGAAGAACTTGCATTGTAAATTCATCAGAGACAGCAATACTTCAAGAAGACAACACTCACACCAAAGAACCTTCAGCGAACGTCGAAGACTGAAACTGAAGATTAGAGACTCGGGAGTACGTGATCTAAAGCGGTATTCAGTGATTACAAGCCTGACTACATATGTGTGAAGACTGCTCTAGCTTCAGCGAATGATGATGAGACCTTCAGGTCATTCCAGCATTCATCGATCAAAGGAAGCTTGCTTAGCACGATTGTTGTTGTCTTGTCCCTATGTACACAAAGGACAAACCCATACCCTTGCAAAAGTTAGTATGGTATGGAGCCGATTAGTCGACTCTTTGTCCACCAACTTTAGGCAAGGATGTCTGCTCAAAAATAGTGCTTTTGTACTATTCA
>NW_020204309.1:10537-11625 GCF_001531365.2 Cynara cardunculus var. scolymus
GATAATGGCTCTCTTACCAAACCACCCCGGTTTGTCCGTGACAATTTTAGTCTCTGGAAGAACCGGATGTCCCTCTTTCTGGAAGGTGTGGATTCTGAAATTCCACACTACATAGAAAATGGACCATATTTTCCATTTGCTATTGTTCTGGCTATTCCAGCAACAGCTACGACTACCGCAATTCCTGAACCACAGATTCCAAAGCTTCCACATCAGTGGAGCGATGAGGACAAGAAGAAAATAGCTATAGACACGCGTGCTCGGTCTATAGTAGCTGTGTCTTTTCCTGATGAGATATATCACTCTGTGATGAAACTCAAAACTTCTAAATCCGTATGGGATATTCTTTGTGTCCAATACGAAGGAGCCACTCAGGTTCAGGAGACTAGAAAGATCAACCTAGTAAGACAGTATGAAAGCTTTCTCTGTGGAAAGTCCGAGACACTGTCTGAAGTACATCAAAGATTTATTTGCCTTCTTATTGATCTTAGGGCTGTCGACGGGGAATATTCTAATTCTGAAACATAGACTAAGTTTCTAGAATGCCTTTCTGAGTCTTGGGATACTTTTTCCATGTGTCTCAAGATGTCAAATGACATCTCCACTCTTTCTCTTTCTACCTTATATGGGATTCTGCTTAACCATGAGCAATCTCGTCAACTGAAAAGAAATCTTGTAAGAGATTCCAGGGAAATAAAAAGCTCTCCTTTAGCTTTGATCTCTGAATATTTTTCAGTTGAAACCTCTACTCCTTTTGTCTCTTCTCTACCTCCCGTGGTCATCATGGAGATAGATTATTCTGAGGACATTCCTGAATCTGATTTAACAGATTTTCATGAGTCCCTGGCACTCCTGACTAAGTCATTTAGGAGGTTCGCCAGTAAAAGCAATTTCTGCAGATCTCCTCAGCTACCCCTCAGGGAGAAGCCAAAGTCTGAAAGAATAGACAAGGCTTCAGCTGTTTGCTACAACTGTCACCGGCCCTGACATTTTGCAGGTGAATGCAGATCCAAGAAGACTACGATGCCATCTTCGAAAGCCTCTTCCTCCTTCAGGACCAAAGATGATAAATACTTAAAACTGAAGGA
>NW_020204309.1:13695-14902 GCF_001531365.2 Cynara cardunculus var. scolymus
TCTTCTAAAGCATCTACCTCTTATGAGCCATCTTCTGTTACTCAGGTATGTACCCTGAATGAACCTTCTTCTAATCTTTTTGCATTGGATACACTGACGGTTGACCTTTACAATGCCCTCAATGGCAAATCTAAAGCTGGAATGCTTAACGTTGATCTTCATGAGCAATTAAAGATTTGTCACTCTAAGATCAAAGAACTGACCTCTGTTGAGGAAAATCTTAAGGATCATGTTATTGTAAACCAGGCCATCACTGTTGAACGTGAGAAAGCTGTCGTCGAGCGTGAGCGAGCAATCGCTGAACTCAAGGCTGAGAAAGCTACCATTGAAGGATGGTGTAAAGCTTCTCTCAAGGCCTCTGAGATCATTAACGCTCAGATCCCTGCCAAGAAAATGACTGGTCTAAGATTCTCCTATGATCAGGAAGAATGTGTTAAAGGCAAGTCCATGCTTAAATTTGGTACTTTTCTCTCTTCTATTCCCAACACTTCTTCCTCTCAGTCGTCTTCCTTTACTAAGACTCATCTTGAAGGAACTCCGTTGAGTTCTGGGTGCAAAGACATAGGTAAATCCACTGTCATAGCATCCCTTCCCAAGAAGTCTAACAAGACAAATAGATATTCCTTCAACTTGTAAAACTTCATCCTCTTCAGGGACTAGGAAATCTGAATCGCATCAGAAATCTAAGTCACAACTCAAGGTGAAATTTTCACCTAAGGAATCCATTCCCTCAAAGGTTCCTCCTAGAGGAGCTTGTCCCACATCTAATCCAATACTTCCTGGCCCTAAAGCTAGTTTTAGTTTTAGGAAGTTTAAACACTGTGGTGAAAAAACACATGTTGCAAGTAAGTGTCCTTCTATTGTCAAAAATGGTTCACTAGCTTTGAGCAAGAAAGTAACCAAAGTTGAGAAATCAACTAAAGTGAAATCATCCATAAAGACTGCCTCTGCAGTCAAGGTGAAGAAAACCACTGAAGCCTTTTCGTCAGGCTCAGTGAAGACAACTCCAGCTGAAGTATCTTCAGCTTCAGATGTTGTAATCTCCACCACTGAAGTCTTTTCGTCAGACTCAGTGAAGACTTCCACTGAAACTACCTTGGTAKTADCAAGGGTTGTTCCTCTTTCCATTCAAACCTCCTCAGGTTTAATGATGCCATCTTCTGATAATGATTCTTCAGTATCAGATGATGAAGCCTCTAACATAGCT
>NW_020204310.1:0-3532 GCF_001531365.2 Cynara cardunculus var. scolymus
AATTACTCAACAGATACCGTCGAATGCGAGTGCAACCTATTCACGCGTAATGGTTATCTTTGTCGTCACGCGTTCAAGGTATTGATAAACGATGAATTTGAATTCATACCGGATAGATATGTGTTACGGCGATGGAAACGACAGTTAGTTCCAGTACAGATACAATCTGCAAGGGTTCGTTACGGCGAGGTTGATGCCGAAAAAGAAAAGTGCATCATTGATGTATATTCGAAGGTTGACGAGATCATAAGCATCGCCCGGAATGATAAGTCTATATTGGCTAGATTGGAGAGAAATCTCGACACATTTATGGTTGATATAGAGAAGGAAGTTCCATATGAAGACCCATCTCAACAGAGGATGGATGCAATTAGGGAGCATCTAGGTGTTTCAATACCGGATGAGGTGGATATTCTACCACCTTCTGGCATTAGGAACAAGGGATGCGGGACTGGTAAGTGTATCTGAAAAAATCCAGACTAATAGCAAAAAATCAAAACGAAGATGTGCAACATGTGGACAACGTAGTGGACATGACTCACATAATTGCCCATAATTGGTAGATTAGTTACATTCAAGTAGTTAGGAGTGTTATCGTTTCGTTATAATTTGCTGACGTATTGTTCGTTCGGCATTTTCGGCGTATGTTTTTTGATACGATTATCATCTACTTGTCACAAACATTATCTTGATAGGAACTTAAAGGTTTTTGATGGTCCTTGTCCTATTATTAGAGTTGGTTAAACATATGAAAATTGAATTCTAATATTTATTGTATATAGCAGTTGATGTTGTTGATAGTGCCTTCATTTTCATGGAGAAAGTAGCCTATGTTCATTGTAGCATGCATGATGCAGGAATCTCTAGATCTGGATCAGTTAACAAACAACATCTTTATTTGAATGTTGCAAAAAGCTATGCTGTAGATGCCATATGATCTAGAAATGGAATTTCCACATGAGGGATAATTTTGTATCATGGCCTAATTATATATTATCACAACAGCTATCCATTGCAACAACAAACTATCAATGCTCTATTCCGTAGCATAAACACTAAACTGTGCATTATTAAGGTTGGGCATTACGTATTGGTCTATCATAGATATGTGATTTATTTTAAGAACTAATGCATTATGTATGCGATCAAGTTGGAATAGTACCTAGAAGTTATAAAGTTTTTCTTTAGTCAATTTCGTATGCAACATGGAGACCCGTACATCAGTGTTGTGCTACTGCAGTTCCACTGCAACTTCATCATGCAATTTCACGGACTTGACGCCAGGATCCCTATGATTGTTTGCTGCATGAATTGTTGAAAATTAAGCCATTGTCAGATTTCAAAATGAAACATTGTAATAATTTAACAATCATTATTTATAGCACGAACATAAAAATGGATATCATAACCATAGGCAGCTACAATTCAGTTGCGTCCAGTAACTGAAAGACTATAATAACAATTATCGTAATGAGAGAAAATATTTCCCACTAAGGTAGAGTTTGGTACACATATAGTATATCCACTGATCTCGACAGGACAGGTTGTTTGTATGGTGTTTGGTTCAACTAAGACACGACTAAACAAATTGTAGGTACAGTGTTTGGTAATTTGGACAATCCAGGGACAAAACTGTTAAAATGATCAAAATGCCCCTAAAACCTGTCTAACGTATCTATAAATCATATAATAGTTATATACATGGAATGAAAAGTTTTTGCGCTGTCCAATAAATTCCATGTAACAAATGCAGCGTACGAGAACAATTAGGTAGTAGTACACATGCAAAAAGCCAAAAAAAAAAAGCATGGTACCAAGGAACCTCTGCAGTTCATGAAATACAAAAAAATAAGCAGGATCACTTTAAGTAAGTGCAATGCTAAATAATCAAGTTAGTCCCTATTATTAACCTGATTCCAACTATTCATATATCATTCCACCGAGTAACTAAAACGTAGAAATAATGTTTATCATACTTTGAGATACCAAAAAAAAAAAAACAAAAACACCATAAGATGTACGCGATGTAGCGATAACACCGAAGACACTATCAGAAACATCAACTAGTATACTATAAATAAGGTAAATACGAAAGATTCAAAAAGCATTGAGAAATCCATATACATATGCCGTCTACATCTTCCCCCGACCAATTCGGGTATCCCCACGTGTCTTATTCAAATTAAATGACGTCTCCATCGCAATGAATCTTTCCACTTCCTTTATGATTGATGTCTTTTGGATGTTTTCGTCACTCAGTAGGATCTTCGAACAATACTTTGTTCGTAGATCCTTCAGCTGTTTTTTTTTGTTTAGTACTCTCTTTGTAAAGACCTCATTCACATTTCCCTCCATCGGCTCCAAAATAAGTCTCCATATGTCGCATCATCATTACACCCAAATCAACTGAGCTCTCATTTGACTGCCACCTTGTCCTTATTCGCTCCTGATCCATCTCAGCATAAACCTTCCCCGCATCGTGGCCCTCTCTCAAAAGGTGAAGTATCACCACGTCTTGCTAAATCAATCATAAATTTGACAAGATAAATATGGTACTCATGAAACATGTAGAATGCGATAACTAATACTGGTAACTTACCAAAATTAGTGGACTAGGACCGTATATATCATCAACATTGCCATCGCGATCCTTTGAGTCAATGATAACGATTGAGGGTCGTTTTAGATCAAACACAACAATGTAGTAGAATGATTCTTCCACAACCGGGAAGAATACCTGGAATTATAAATACGTAAGCTAGCGTTTATAATTTCAATGTACCTTTACTTTATTTCACGACAATATTACCAACAAATGTTATATACGTACCATGTCAACGTTGCGCATACTAACGAGCTCCCTATCATTGTTTGTGCAACTTGATAGGTTGTTTTTGAAAGTCTCATATCTCCGGTGAATAGTCAGATCCATCTGCACCCATAACAAATCCATAAGTTGTATTGAAGACAATGTATATTATATAATGGCATGACCAAAAAAGGTGTATGTTGAATGATGTTACCGAAACGCTTGTCGTAAAGAAATAGAGTATGGGGGATTGATTGCTCCGCAATCTTTCATCTCGGTTTAGTACCGTCGACCACCCGTCCAACACATCTCGGCATACTACGGACTAGGATGCAAGAGATTGCAACGCCTGCCATGTTATTGTTCTTCCGTATGTGGTCACGAAAACAGGTTCCCTGGGTATTAACATTAAAACATTAAATAAATGAAAACATAGAACCCATATATTTACATAAAAGAATACTTTAAATTAAATAAGAAACGTTAAATTACAACTTACAGTATTCCGCCAATCCCCCTCAGAATCCAATCATGTAACTTTCGCTCATCACTTGTTACGTCGAATGTAACAGCACGCGTAACACAAGGTGAACGTAGCTTGAAACTCAGCTTCGGATCCGTCTTTGACAATGTCGGCAGCGCAGCCTCCTGCATTGACGATGTAGTCAACGCATCCCGGACAGCAACTGTTAGCTCCATTATTCCTATCTTGTAAAAGTATAG
>NW_020204310.1:3712-12449 GCF_001531365.2 Cynara cardunculus var. scolymus
ATTTGGTCTTCTGTGAAGTTTCTGTTCTATCAGTTTTCAAAGGTTGTTAGCCGCATGTGCTTTTCACGTGACTAGGGAATAATCGACTTTATTTGGACGACTGAGATGAAGACACGCGTCAAAATCTTGTCACCAAGGTCGTTAGGAACTAGTATAAATAGCGGATAGGACCTTTGTAATCAATGGTGCTTCCAGTATTGTAATTGTCAAACTTTTCAATTGAATCAATTGAAAAACCTTTGGAGCAATCTTCCTGCATTCATCTTCTTCGTTGAAACTGTGTGTTCTTGGTGTGTTTAGAATTTCTAATCATTTACTCTGTTTTGCTCTTATTAATGTTTCCGCTGCACTTCAATTGTTGTAGAGCTTATTTAGAGTATTAGATCAATACCAAAGTCGAATTCAGATCCAACAGCAACTACAAGTGAACCCGATGGACTAATCCCCAAATCAAATGATGGTGGCTCGATTCCTCCATACAAATCAATTGTTTTGTCACTGCTTTCCGCTCACTTACATATCTTACTTTTTCGAAACTCATTCTGATCACCACTTTACTCCGTAATATCCCAACTTTCTCCCTCTGTACTTGTAATGATGGAATCCCGATCGTCTCCCTTTCGACAGAGCGTGTAAATCTCCTATTTTCCTTTGCTATCTGTATCGATTTCTCATTGGATGCCTTATCAACCTCCGCAATCACCGAAGGGCTCGTCTAAAATTGAAACAAGGGTGAGAGCAAATATGGTTCAGGAATGGTTGACATCTTAGGAGGTGTTACCTCAATAATAGGGAGGTCATGGACTTGGCTCGTAGCAGGGGGTGCATCCCACTTGCTACCTTTAAACAAAGAAGCTAATTTTTATCTTGAATTCATCAAAATCAGCATCACTAGGGAAACGTTCAATGAACGAATCCATCATCAAGTCCGCCTCCACTCTTCCAGAATAAAGATCATCAACTTTTTTTCGCATCACCCTCATGAATTCTTTGGCAAAAACAACCAAAATACGATAATAAAAACAACATATACAATATATATTAAAACATATATATGAAGTAGAAGGTAACACAATATTCATAAAAAAATATACATATTTCATTTTACAGGTTTCACATAACTTAAAAATGTTATTAACCGACGCATACAAAGTTATTATTAAAATTACCCTTATTTTGTGTGAAGTTTATAATGCATAGACACACACACATAGAATGTGGATAGTGTATTCAACTGCTCTAAGCAAAACCAATAGATCATGCAGTCGATTGAAACTACGCAAGAATTTGTAATTGCTTCATATAACGGAATGAAACAATTCATCTTCACAGAAAATACCACATGATACCCAAATCATCTATGGTCTTAATGGCCAATTAGGTTACATAAGAATTTAAGGAAAACAAGTGCCCTTTTTGTTTCTTATTTAATGTAGAAATCCAGTCCATAAAATATGTAAAACTTTTAATTGACATTAACTACAAGACATACATCATATCATGTACTGATACTCGTTATATAACACAGATATGTATGCATTTCTTTTTACATTAGATGTTCATTCCAATAGCTGTTCATGTTGATTTTAGTTATCAATAGGAAGCATTACATATTGACATTATCTGTTCATATAGTACCTGCTCCTTCTATTTTTAGTATACATAATGAACAGTAGCTTCTCATGCTACCTCCACTCCATGTAATGAACACTAGGACAGAAATAACGATGAGCATGTAATGAACAGTTACTGTTCATACTTGTTGTATAACACATATTGATGTTATCTGTTCATATAGTACCTACTGTTTTTATTTTTAGTATACATAACGAACAGTTGCTTTTCATGCTACCTCCACACCATATAATGAACACTAGGACAGAAATAACGATGATCATGTAATGAACAGCTACTGTTCATACTCGCTATATAACACAGCAGTCCATTTTTATATTCAATACATAATAATGAACATATATTGTTCATACTATGTAAATATAATACACAGTATACAACAGGAAGAAATCAGTTATTTACTACTTACATAATAAACATACATTGTTCATACTAGCTACATGATGGGTTTTAAGATTCTCAGGTTTTTGAATTTTGCACGTTCTAACTCAGAAGAATGTGATGAACGTGGTTTGTGATAGACAATATACACACATCCCATATATGAAAGTTCAATAGCTCACGTTAATATCACTCAAAACAGAAACATAATTATAACAGTTTACAAGTTACCTCCTTAGTGATACTGTCATCTTCGGCTTGATATCTTGCACTTGCTTCCGCCACGTTTTTTGATGCGTTACCCACTTCAACACCTTTCTCGCATGCTCGATCTTGGATTGTGGGATGTCATAACCATGGATACTAAGTCTAATTTTTATCATATAATGTCACGATAACGTTAACCCAGCATATTCAAATTGCACGAAAGATAAAGATATGAACCATGTTTATTGATACACAATTCCCATACAAAAACATTTATGGAATAGACAATAGCATGTATATATATATTTTAAAAGTTCCCATAGCTAACAGGTATGAAATGTTAACAATAGTATTGGAGTTATTTGTATATTTATATACACACACAGCCCATATACAAAGATGTTATCAGACAATGTATACTTGCTAATGTCCATTCCCTAAACGTTATCAGCCCATATAAAACAGTTATTTACTACTTACATAAAAAACATATACTTTTCATACTAGTTATATGATGGTTTTAAGATTCTCAGATTTTTGAATCGTGCACGTTCTAAATCAAAAAAATGTTGTGAACGTGGTTTGTGATAGACAATATACACACACATCCCCTATACGAAAGTATAATAGCTCACGTGAATATCACTCAAAACTGAAACATAATTATAACAGTTTACAAGTTACCTCCTTAGTGATACGGCCATATTCGGCTTGATATCTTGCACTTGCTTCCGCCACGTTTTCTGATGCGCTACCCACTTCAACACCTTTCTCGCATGCTCGATCCTGGATGGTGGATATACGTTTCATTTCGGCGTATCCAAATCCGCCGCGTCTAATATCCGCCTCTTGCCTTTTCCGCAACAGGTCCATTGTCCAAGCCTTCATAGGATGTGTATCTTTGGAGATCTGGATGTGTTCACACTTGGTATTATGGACATACAGCAACTGTAAAGGATTAATAGATTAGTTGGTTTTTTTGCGCTAATATTAAACCTCTTTTATTGAAATGTGTTATGACAAAATAACTTACAGTCAAACATGTCAAGGGGCCTGCATAGAAAGACAGATGGCTGTCTCTATTCCAGCACTTCTTACTTATTGCAATACAATCAAATATATACTTACACCAGTTGATCCGTGGAATCATATTTAAGCTCCGAATACGTGACAAGAAACGCAGGTTCCAGACACCAACCCGGCTACACTCCGCAATGGTGTTGATGACTATCACTAAGAAGCTTATCTTGATCATTGCCCCCGCATCACCTGATTTTTGTACAACGGTCATTACATCCTTCGGCCTCATTCTGTCTTTTGAGAATTGCTTTCGCCATGTGTTAATGATGTCATCAATGGACGGTGATGGATCAAATGAATTAAGGTCTACTCCTCCCATGGGCAGGCCCAACACGTCGTGTATAGATTTAAGTGTTATAGGTATTACATCAGCGTTCATCGATAAGTTCATAGCTGCCGTATCTAGCTTATCCACGACATAGAACCCCATTTTTTCTGGGATGCCGTCTACCGTCATATCCAACAGCGACGCAAAGCCCATTTCCTTGATCGCTGCCCGTTGGTTGACGAATAGGGACTTCACAGTTTCGTATAATGTTTTTGGAGAAGTACGAGTTCTAATGCATAAGTTCATATCCTTCGCATCAGTCGGCCCAACCATCCCTTCCTTCTCGTGACTACTTGCTAAGCCTTTATCCTTATGATTTACTATTGATGATGCCTTACCACATTTTTGGTCAAGCCTTTGGAAATCATTATCGTGTGACAGGAATTCTTTCATGGGCATTTCCCCTACGACAATTAAACAAATGAATAAAAATATATCATTATATATTTAGTAGGTGTGTTTGTAAAACGTTAATTATTTGTAAAATTATAGAAACATAAATATCGGGTGATACCTGCATCTACTACACCAGTAACGTCCTCTATGAGGTGATCCATCGTCACGTTGTTAATTTCTCTATTGGAGGGATCTACATTTCGTATGCTGTCAGTCTTAATAAGCCGAGCTGAGTACATAAAAGAGTAATTGTTAGAAAGGACACATTTTTCTGTGAATTAAGATTCATAGTCTGTTCGTTATGTTTGTCTATCTGATACGATTAGTAGGCATCAAACATACCTGCTTGTTTTGATGACCCAATCACCTTCAACTTTGTCAATATCAATACCATTGATGATGATTCACCTATACATTTCATATTCGTTAGTGTGGATGTCATAACAATGGATACTAAGTTAAGGTATGAACACATTATTTTTCCAACTCGTTGAACATCTAAAATGAACATTTTGTATCTGAATAGCCAATTATAATAACAACTACTGTCAACATATATAGATCATCATGTGACTATAAAACAACACACTGGTAACCACATGATTTTTATCCAAAAATCTGAATAACATGTACTATTCAATTAAGGTAAGTAAAAAATAAAATAAAAACAAATAAATGTAAACATTAGTAAGAATTTGACAAGCATTGACTTACTGTGACCAGATGGTCAACTACATGAAAATATAAAATAAATATCATAGTTGAGAGAGCCAGCATCTCAAAACAAAAAAAGAAATATACCTGTGTTCATTGACAACATTTAGTCGCTAAAAAACATAAACACACGTGTGTTCATTCAGAAAATTTGGTCAGTAAATAAACTTATCGTACCATGGCGTTGTATACGTATTCATACACAATCCCCGTACAGAGCAGGTATGAAATAACAATAGCATTGTATTTACTTATATATTTATATACACACACAGCCCATATGTAAAGACGTTATCAGACAATGGACACTTGCTAATGTACATTCCATAAACGTTCCCTTTGTCTTCTCCTCCCCTTCTAAATTCAAATATTTGTCATTCTAACCCCAGAACCAACTGGCTTTGGTGTCATCCTCTTTCAGCAGAGACATCAACCTGCATCTCTGCTACTGCTACTGCTACAAAGATTTGAACTCATCATTTCCACTCCTAGGTTTCTGAATTACTTTTAAGAAGCAGTCAATATATCAATGTATATATGTTCTATAATGCTCTTTCTGTTGCTCATTAGGTGCAAGTAAAACATACATATGACCTCTGTTTCTTTTCTTTCTTAATCAGACATCAAAAAACTGATGTTCCTGTAATTAGGTCATGGATTTGTGTTGCGTACCTTCCTATTACCATTCCGTATTGAAATCAGATTCACCTATGTGGAGTTTGGCAGGATTTAAGGTATTAGATAAAAATCCACTTTCTTGAATGAAGTGGACTGGGAAGAGAATGCGAATAGGATATAAAGCCGTTATCAAACACTGGCTACTAAATCATATTTGCACCCGAAAAGATGGAAATGCTTCCTAAATTGTCTGACATGTTCACACGCATTTCACATATGAATATACGGGTTACGAACAAAAATTGCAAAACAGATATGAAGACACACCTAGACTAAACTAGAGTGATATAGTTTCTATGGGCAATCGTAGCAATGCATGTACGGAAGAAGAACTTGTAGATGAGCATAATGTTTTTTATTGCTAGGGGTAGAATGTCCAATGGATTGGAAGTTACGAACTAATTATGGCAGACACTATTTTGAACAGATGGTCATCTACCTGTGTACACCTAAATGAACAATTAATGTACAGATGTGTACAATATTTCCAATATGGAAAATACCAAACGATATGACGGGCGTTCACTTAAATTTGTACAAACTTGTTTACAAGAAAAACGTGGAGGCCATCCTTTGATGCAACTGATATATAGTAATTGTGGTGAGTGTGATTTTGCAGCACACTTGAACATCAGTGTAATTAAGGTATCACTTGAAAATCTGAAAATAATCGCCGAAAGAAACTTGTATGTATTGTGAAGTAGTTGCTTGTGTGTCACTTTGACAAAACAAGTGTGATTTATGCTTGGGGAAACTGTGAAGTCCCTATCCGTCGACCAACGGGCAGCGATCACTATTAATATACTATTATTGGGGATATATCACTATTTTCATGCCCCAGGATCATCAATGTAATGAAAAATTACATTTTAAAAATCTGATAAGTTTTTTATTTACTAAACGTGAATCAGTTTACATGATATGATACATCTACTAAATGAGGAACTAACGATTTAATATACTATACAATCTATGAAAAAGTAAAAAAGTGATATTTCCCCCTTGATGATACATTATGTATTACATTATAATATATGTATTACAATTTGTATTACATCTTCATATATGTGTCGTGATACATATATGAAAACAAAACTAATGATCACCGTTATAAGAGTCAGAATCTCAAACCAAAAAAAGAAACATATGTGTAAGTAGGCAACATTTACTCTCTAAATAAAATGTGAACACACTATTTTTCACCTCGTACGAACAAGTCATATCAACTTCTATGAATTGCCAATTATAATAACACCTAATGTGAACATACCTAGTTGATCATGTGACTATAAACAACACACTGGTAATGACATGATTTTTATCTAAAATATGAATAACATGTACTATTCAAATAAGGTAATTAATAATTACAATAAAAAAACCCTAAAAATCATACACATACATAGTTTCATTTAGAACATCTGGTATCTAAATAACTTATCAAATCATTTTGATCAATGAAGCGGTATGACAACTAATATAGTCACATGTCCGACACTAAAAAATATCATCATGGTATTGGCGGAGACGAAGAATGTGGCAACCAGACAACAACTTTGTGGGTAATAACTCTAGGAAAGCTTTGGCATCGTAGATTGATGTGAGAATCAATACGAATATGAGGACGACAATGCAAAATGATGTTAAAGGTATCTTCACAGGTTCATATGTATCATACAAAACATGTGTATCGATATGAAGCAATGTGTGATCATGTGAAAAAGTAGTTCCCGTGATACATATGAACCTGACCATATGAACATATGCATATGGTTTGTTCATTCTGTTCATACATGTCAGCATATGTCAACTGAACATTTCAACTTAACAAGAAAATCGACAAACGAGTTTAAAAACCCAATATTGTTAAATGAGAACCGGCTATCAAGAATAAAATATATCTAGTGCAACTCAGGGTTTGCATTGTGAACAATTATGCTGATATGTATACGCAGAATGAACGAACAATATACAGTTGCTCATATGGTCAATTTCATTTTTATCGATATGAAACACTGTTTCACATGATCACATATTGAATGCATCAGCTTGAGTCATCGTTTGTTCAATTTGTTTATACATATCAGTAAATTCCCTAAGACCTATTCTATTTATACATAACAGCATCCTCTTCCAATTGAACCAGCTTGAATCATTAAACCAATTTATATAGCAAATGTAATGTCTGCATAAGGAGTAATTTGGCTACTAACAAACATATCGTGTGGTAGTTGCATTAGTCATGAATAAACGATTTAAAAATAAATAAATTTAACCCATGAGTATATTTAGTGAAAAGTAGACATTTACAACATATACGGAAAGCACACCTACAAAGATAACCTTACAGGTACAAAACAAACTCGGATATGCACTATACGAATAAGGGCACATCCATCGAATTGTGAACCTTTTATACTTAAATATGAACACCCTACGGCCACATCAGTGATCAATAAGTGACATATGAACATACTTGTGATACATCCCGAAGGTGGATGTTACATGTATGTTCGTCGTGAATGCTACACCAAAACGATTAAAATAAAATAAAAATTAAAATCAAACCATCTGCATTTCACAGCTTGAAGTTGTAAATAAACAGGTTTTAGATATATACTTTACCTCTTTGAAATCTATCTGCTGCTGTTGCGGGGTTTTCCATTTCACCAGACTCTTTATTATTAACTTGTACATTAGTACGTCTCATGCTAACTTCATCTGCACCAAGGCCATACGATGAACATAAATGATTCACGAATTGTTAATTTTAGACAAAATAAACGCTTCAGTAAGTTTATAATCAAGCTTGATTAAGCAATGTAACATTACTAACTTTTAACGACTCATATGTTACCAACACAAATAAAAAAAACATCTTAAGGTTGTATTTTGAACAAGTTGTTTGATGCATATAGTGAATCAACCACGAGAACATAGTTTATGTTGTTCGCTATCTGGATGAACCATCTCCTCACCCCACAAAAATAACGAGAAATAAGTTGGATGGTTTTTCATAAAGCCACCTTTATATTAACCAATTTACTTATATGATGGTGTAACAGGCAAATGTCCAGGTATTTTGCTTCTTTGCTTTAACCCTGGAAGTAGATGGCCTCGTGTTGTATACTACCTTATCTCAATCACATAAATTGATATGCATGTACAGGTGGCACGAACACGGACATGGTGTGACACATATGAACATATTAAGATGGCAAAGACATTTTAACTGAATATGAACAACCCACAAGCTATATGAAGAAATGCATACCCACGTGAACAACCCAACACATTAAAGTATAATGTATGCACCCT
>NW_020204311.1:0-614 GCF_001531365.2 Cynara cardunculus var. scolymus
TGTGTTGTTTATACACTATTGCTATGAGACTCTACCTTCTATACCTCGCGTTTCCGCTTTAGCGGGGTGTGACAGATTTGGTATCAGAGCAACAGGTTATAGAGAACACCGGTTTTCTAAGAAAACCATACACTATAGCCCAAAATTTTACGAATTGATTTTCTTAGTTAGAGTCTCAAACGGACATACTACTAATATAACTAGAACGGGTAACTTCTTAGCGTACTCTAACTAGACATAGCCTGATCACCTGTGTCTAATTAAGTATATATAAGGAGAGATGCGGATTAGTTAAGTTAGGTGTTTGTCTAAAAGTAAAAGACTTCTTACTCATAAGAAAAGCACGGTACGCTTGTGTGAGTTTGGATAAATATTTGCATTCTTTTATTTTGAATCGTTTAATGATTTTAAAATATCGCCGCATTATGTCGGAAAATGAGCATGTGAACTCCGAAGAATACGATCCCTCAGAGCACAGCTATGATAGTGGCAATGATGCCACTGAATTTTCAGCGCGGTCACCCACCCCACAGCCGCCTAGCTCTGTGCCCGCACAGCCTATAGCGCCACAAGGAGCCAGATTTCGGGCTACCGCCCGAATGAGCATTCCTCCA
>NW_020204311.1:2051-3863 GCF_001531365.2 Cynara cardunculus var. scolymus
AGATAGACAAATACACAACTCGTTTTCATGAGCTTGCCAAGTTAGTACCTCATATGGTCACTCCAGAGGAGAAACGAATTGATCGGTATATTTGGGGATTGGCACMTGAAATCCGAGGGATGGTCACTTCAGCAAACCCAACCACTATACAAAACGTAGTGGTGTTGGCAAATCGTCTGGCAAATGATGCAATTAGATCAGTGATTTTAAAGCAAGACAAATTTGGTGGAAAGAGGAAATTTGAAGGGCAATCGTGGAAAAAGACCAAAAATGACTTAGGTAAAAACCAAAAAGTAATAAGAAACTTTGGAGCTCAGTCTCAAATAGGAGAAAAGGGCAAGGGAGTTTACCCAAAGTGTGACAAGTGCAGTAAACAACATCTGGGGAAATGTACCACATGTCTTAAGTGCAACAGGATAGGACATGTTGCAAAGGATTGCAGAGTCGGAGAAGGACGGGGTTGCTTTGAGTGTGGAAGCCCAAATCACTTCCGAAACGCTTGTTCTAGAAGAACTCAAAGGCCCTACACAAATCAAGCATGACCAACCAATCAAGGGAACCAAGGGGGTCAGGCACGAGGTCGAGTGTTCGAGCTTGGGACAGAAGAAGCAAGACAAAATCCTGATGTAGTCACAGGTATGTTTCTTCTAAACAATCATCTTGCATCCGTACTTTTTGATTCTGGAGCAGATAAGAGTTATGTGTCACTAGATTTTAGGCCAAAGATAAATATAAGACCCCAAAAGTTGAACGAAGTACATATAATAGAATATGCTAGCGGACAAAAAGTTTAGGTCAGAGATGTAATCAAGAACTGCACTCTAAACTTGGAAGGAACGAATTTTAGTATAGACCTAATCCCAATCAAAATAGGARGTTTTGATTTAATCGTAGGTATGGATTGGTTGTCCGAAAACCGAGCCGAAATTTGTTGTGCTGAAAAGAAGATTCGTATACCACTGTCAGAAGGAAGAATACATGAAGTACATGGAGAGAAACCAAGGAAGGATCTTAAAATAGTGACATGTTTGAAGATGCGAAATTACATGCGGAAAAATTGTGTTGCATTTTTGGCACATGTTGTGGATAGAGAGATCAAAGAGAAGCGTATTCAGGATCTTCCGATAGTGCGAGATTTTCCTGAGATATTTCCAGATGAATTACCTGGATTACCCCCACAAAGACAAGTAGAGTTCATATTGATTTAGTTCCTGGAGCTGCACCCGTGGCAAAGTCGCCTTACCGATTAGCACCATCGGAGATGCAGGAATTATCAGAACAACTACAGGAGCTGCTCGATAAAGGATTCACCAGGCCTAGCTCTTCACCCTAAGGAGCTCCGGTTCTATTTGTCAAAAAGAAGGATGGATCTTTCCGGATGTGCATTGATTACAGAGAACTCAACAAGCTAACCATCAAAAACCGTTACCCTCTCCCCCGAATCGACGACTTGTTTGACCAACTACAAGGTGCTACGTACTTCTCAAAGATTGATCTTCGATCAGGATATCACCAGATGAGAGTTCGCGAAGAAGACATTGCTAAGACGACATTTAGGACTCGATGCGGTCATTACGAGTTTCTAGTCATGCCTTTTAGATTAACAAACGCTCTGGAAGTTTTTATTGATTTGATGAACAGAGTCTGCCGACCGTACCTAGACAAGTTCGTGATTGTGTTTATAGACGATATATTGATTTACTCACGAAATAAGAAAGAGCATGAGCAACATTTAAGGTTGATCCTAGAATTGCTCAAGAAGGAAAAGTTGTACGCCAAACATTCCAAATGCGAATTTTGGATTCGTGAAGT
>NW_020204311.1:7902-8474 GCF_001531365.2 Cynara cardunculus var. scolymus
ATGATTCTTGTGGATAGCGCTATTTGGTTGTCATAACCACCTTGTTACTGACGAGTAGGGATGCACTTGGTCATTTTAATTTGCTCTACACATGTGGCACGAAGTGGTCACCGCTGAGGTAGTCCGGAAGGAGTTCTACTCATGTGGGGTTAGTCCCACCACTGAGGTAGTTCAGCACGAGTTCTACACATGTGGGGTTTAGTCTCACCTCTAAGGTAGTTCGTAAGTATGCTCTACACATGTGGTTCACTACCACCTCTGAGGTAGTTCGTGGGGCGCTTGTAGGTTTAGTAGTGGATCAACAAATTTTATATCTTGTGTATGACGTTCTTTTTAAGATATTGCTCATAAATTTATAACTGGGATTGCTACATTTAAAATCATTTTGTGCATATAAAACCTGTGAACTCACCAACTCCTGTAGTTGACACTTGTTTGACATGCTTTTTCAGGGTAAGAAAGACCTATGGTGACACTTGTTAGAAGACGTGTCACATTTATCGATTTCAAAACTTCTTTTATGTTTATTTTGTAAATTTGTATTTGGGACTGTAAACTTTAGTTTTGATGTA
>NW_020204311.1:10619-12743 GCF_001531365.2 Cynara cardunculus var. scolymus
GAGTGTGGAAGTGTGGATCATATGCGAAATGAATGCCCAAGAAGGAATCAAAGACCGAATTTTGACCAAGTAAGACCCGCTAATCCAGGGAAACCAGGAGGTCAAGTGCGGGGTCGAGCATTCGAAATTGGAGTGAAAGAGGTTAGGCATGATCCCGATGTGGTCACAAGTACGTTTTTCTTGATTAATCATTACGCATTCGTATTATTTGATTCGGGAGAAGATAAAAGTTTTGTATCATTAGATTTTAAGCCAAAAATTAATTTAAAGTCACAAAGGTTGAAGGAACTTCATGCAATTGAGTTTGCCAATGGTCAGAAAGTTAGGGCTAGGGACATAATTATGGACTGAACTTTAAGGTTAGCCAAAAAGGATTTTATTATAGACCTCATCCCAACCAAATTAGGAAGCTTTGACGTAGTTGTAGGTATGGATTGGCTATCCAAATATCAAGTTGAGATAGGTTGTTCAGAAAAGATTACCCGAATCCCGCAAGATCGAGTGCATTATTGGGGAGAAAAGCAAGAAGAAACATTCCAATTGCTCAAACATAAGCTATGTCCTGCACTGATCTTAGCGCTACCAGAAGGTACGGAGAATTTTGTGGTATATTGCAATGCATCACACCAAGGCTTGGGATGTGTACTAATGCAAAAGGAAAAAGTTATCGCATACGCATCGAGACAACTGAAGATTCACGAGAAGAACTACACCACTCATGACTTAGAGCTAGGAGCAGTGGTGTTTGCACTCAAGATTTGGAGACATTATCTCTACGDCACCAAATGCACCATCTTCACTGATCACAAAAGCCTTCAACATATTTTAAACCAAAATATGTTGAACATGAGGCAACGAAGATGGGTCGAACTTCTCAACGATTATGACTGTGAAATAAAATACCATCCAGGGAAAGCTAACGTGGTAGCCGATGCCTTTAGCCGAAAGGAAAGGGTGAAACTGTCAAGAGTACGAGCAATGGGAATTTTGGTTCAAACGAACCTGAAAAAGCAAATTCTTGAAGCTCAACATGAGGCATTGAAACCAGAGAATTTGAAGGACGAGACCTTGCATCACCTAGAGAAGGAATTCGAAACCCGAGCGGATGGAGTGCGTTACTACAAGGACAGAGTTTGGATACCAAGGAATGACAGCCTTYGGTCTACAATTATGGAGGAGGCCCATAGTTCCAAATATTCGATTCACCCAGGATCCGATAAGATGTACAAAGAGAGAAGAGAATATTACTGGTGGCCAGGAATGAAAAGAGACGTTGCCATATACGTCAGTCGATGTATGACCCGTGCAAGAGTAAAAGTTGAACACCAGAAACCATCTGGTCTTCTTCAACAACCWGAGATACCTCAATGGAAATGGGAGCAAATAACCATGGATTTTGTAATTAAGCTACCCAGAACTGGAAAGAGGCACGATACTATATGGGTTATAGTAGACCGACTTACCAAATCAGCTCATTTCATTCCCATTCGCAAAGATTTCAGCATGGAAAGGCATGCACAAATCTACATCAATGAAATAGTTACACGTCATGGTGTGCCTATTTCCATCATTTCGGATAGAGATACACGTTTTATATTACGATTTTGAAAGTCTCTTCAAAAGACGTTGGGTACGCGCTTGGACTTAAGCACTCCTATCATCCTCAAACGAATGGACAATCGGAAAGAACTATTCAAACGCTTGAGGATATATTGCGTGCGTGTGTAATAGATTTTGGTGGGARTTGGAATACCCATCTGCCCCTTGTTGAATTCTCTTATAACAACAGCTATCACACCAGCATACAGTGTGCACCGTACGAAGCCCTATACGGACGTAAATGCAGATCACCACTTAACGGGGTAGAAATCGAAGATAGACAGTTGACAACACCCGATATTATTCAGGAAACCACCGACATGATTTCAATCACCAAGGAGAGACTCCAGACAGCAAGAGACCGTCAGAAGAGTTATGCGGATAATCGGAGAAAGCCGTTAGAATTCCAAGTAAGGGATAAAGTACTCTTAAAGGTATCGCCATGGAAGGGAGTAGTACGATTCAGGAAGAGAGGCAAGCTAGGTTCCATATACATTGGTCTATTCGAAATACTCGAAAGAATCG
>NW_020204312.1:0-782 GCF_001531365.2 Cynara cardunculus var. scolymus
AGGATGGCCTTCATGGACATTGTCATATTCATCCATTCAGCCCCAAGGCTTTTCAAAAATAGTGAGTTATTTTCCTCTGCAGTTCTTGGGATACCATAYCTCTTACAATTGCTGATTAACGTGTTTAGCCTTGAGTATGTATCCGACAAAGACTCACCATCTTTAGCCTTGAAGCTATAGTATTCATCGATGCAAATTGCACGATTGTTCTTAAGCGTTTTTCTTCCACCTTCAATTTTTTTTTTCCAGCTCTGCCCAGATTTCCATGGACAGTTGACAGTGATCAATACACTTGAAGATGTCATTAGGAATTGCCATAATCAATAAACGTTTACATTTGTTTCCCAAATCAACGATAATCTTGTCCTCGTCGCTCCAGTTTGCTTCAGGACGTGGTTCGTAGTGCTCAGGTATTTCAGGTGTGGTTCCAGTTRYTRGAACTCTAGGAATTAAATTCATTGGGACGTAGGGAGGGTTATAAAGAAACTCACATATTCTGGGATGAATCCTTTCGAGGAAGTTCACCATTCGAACTTTCCATTGAGGGTATTCTTCGAGAATGAGTGTGGGAGGTTTAGACTGTGAACCAGTAATCATGAAGGATGTATTGGCTRTATTTGCCATTGAAGGATGTAGAATCGAAAGAAGAGTGAGGAAGAATGATAAGACAGTGAAAACAGGGTAACCTGGTGAAGAAGACGACTGTGTTCTTGAGCGAATGAGGGTGGAATACGAAGAACAGAATAAATCAAATTAAAATTTGATTCCTGCTCTGATACCAA
>NW_020204312.1:1277-12555 GCF_001531365.2 Cynara cardunculus var. scolymus
CGTCTATGCAGAGGACCAGTTTACAGAACCTCTGTGAGACACGACAGAGGTTCTGTCACTTGAGACTTGAACGCTTGAGCATCTTCTGCTGTTGGTCCTCTGTGGTCTTCTGTGACTAATCATCTTTTGTCAAAACTCGCAGTTTACTTTTTCTATACTTTTACATTTAAGGAAATGAGAGCTAACAAACAGGTTATAACACACCCCCTTCTGCAGCACCATCGACAGATGAAGCCTTCAATAGTTTTGCTGCAGACGTACGTTCAGTTATATCCTCTATCACCATCCCTCCTCAACTACCACCTCCACCCCCATAGATGCGGTCACCAGAGTTGACCAATGCGCCCTCTCCAAGGCACTAATCTCATCTTTTAACGAGATAAGTGCCAAGTTTGCACATCGGGTAGCAGAACCAACCAAGGCTTTCTCCAAGAGCCTTAAAATTCAACAAGCGCGCACCAACTCCCTCCCCCTAACCATGGAGGAGACTCGAAGAAGAAAGGACCTGAGGAACTATCTCGCTTCCTTCAGGATGACGAAGAA
Organism: Cynara cardunculus var. scolymus; assembly: GCF_001531365.2. Taxonomy (NCBI): domain Eukaryota; kingdom Viridiplantae; phylum Streptophyta; class Magnoliopsida; order Asterales; family Asteraceae; genus Cynara; species Cynara cardunculus. Next base: position 1,821 of record NW_020204312.1, read on the forward strand.
GAGAAGCAGGGCCTCTTTCTCTACTAGCCGCCCCCTTAAGAGGTCAAGGCATGACGACCCAGACCAAGATGCTCATGGTCTTGGTCCTCATGAGAGGGAGATTCCGGCTACAGCACCGATGGAAACTGCTACACTACCACCTCCACCACCACAAAGTCAACCAACCTAGCAAACCCAACGAACCCAACGAACCCTGGTGAGGGAACCAGAGGCTCAGTCTTCTGAAGATGTACAAAATGTACATGTTTCCTCTGCTTGCACCCAAGACCCTCTACCCAGAACCAATGGGTTCTCACCAATTTTGGTGAGTTCTTCATCATCCGAAAACCCACCTTCACCTCAACCAGAAACAGCCTTACCTTTTACCCCATCACCAACACCTCCTTCGTCACCACCTCAACCAGAACCAACCATCACCTTACCCCACTCAACCATAACCCTCCATCACCCAAACAAACCAACCACAACCAGAGCCTACCCAAACAGAGCCAATCCAACCAGAACCCACCCAACAAGAAACCACACAACCAGAAGCCATACCTCCACCAGAACCTTCCACTACAATACCAGAACCCGTCACCCAAACACAACCACAGGCATCCATCACCAAACCAACCAAGCAGGTGCAAGCAGATATTTCTTCCTCATTGAGGCAAACTCCAACACAAGGCAAAGTTGAAGAAATCCTCTCCAATTTGGAATCGCTAAGGAGACGTTTACAAATGTCTCAAAGGGAACCTGTCATGATGGAGAATATCCATCAATACCTCTACCATGATCGCGATGAACAGTTGGTCCTCAATCCTCCCAACTTATCTCCAGAGTCGATGGACGTGCTTCGTCATAGATTCATGAGACAGACGACCTCTCCACCACAAGTCGTCTTCTCAAACAATGAAATCAAGACTGTCCTCGACATCAAGAAGAGAACCTTCGCAAACAAAGCTATAAAATACATTAAGTACACCATGGAGCGCGCGCATGGGATGATCACCATCTTCAATGACAATGATCTAATCAATCTCAATCCATGGGACTTGATCGATCTATGTGGACACACAACTCAGCAACAGGACCAAGGGATAAGGTACGGGATGGCCAACAAAGCGATAGTAGAGACAATGGGGACCCTGGTGAACTTCAGAGCAAAGAGTGACTTCCAAATAGATCTTGAACTAGGCATTGAAAGACTTTCCTGCACACCTCCAGATGAAGATTTCCAAGGCTTATAAGAGAAGCGCTCTGAATCAGTCCTAGCTCAACCAGAACTCGGCTTGGTTTTCAAGAACGAGTATGGAGCTAAAAAGTTCTTCAGAATAACTGAGGCCTTCAAGTATTCAACCGATACACTTGAATAGTTTCAGAGAACCATTTGAGAGAGGCTGGGCAGATCGCATGTGCCAATGAAGAAATGACGGGAACTCATCCATGGTATCTCCATAGTGGTCTGTTTCAGAGGACTAATGATGCGCTTTTGGAAAATTTATAATGGAGACCATGAGTAGTTTATTTTATTTCCATCATATACTTTCATTTCATTTATTTTTTGTAAGAAATCATCGAACTTTTAGTCCAATGAAAATATTTGGCAAAAGGATGTTTTTTCTAGACTAGCCTCTGTATTTCATAATTCTTTCATTAGTTCATAGACTAGTAATTGTTTGTCTTTTCATTACTTAGGGGAAGATTGTTAGACACCATCACTCTTATTTGTAAAAGTAATGAAAAACATACAAGTGTGAAAGATCAGATGGCCGATGAAAGAATAACGTGAAGAAATCCTAAGTACTCAATACAACCAGAGATGTGATGAAAGTCCATAGGTGCGATGAACAACACATCTCCATAACTCCTCTGGTTCTCAACACTCAACAACAATTCAAACAGAGGTATCCATTAAAGAAGACCCAAAGACTCATGGTTCAACACGCCTCTTATAAGACAGCAGAAGATGGCAAATCGACAGCTCGATTCTTATTGCCTTAGTCAGTTTAATTCAATTTTCATATTTCTAGATTGCTTTCTTTCCATAAGAGATTTGCAATATATCTTCCATAGATAGCAATCTCCATATTTAGATTACTAGTATAAATAGGTCTTATTATTCTTGTAATCGTTTACGCTTTCCATCCAATCAATTCAATAATAGTGAATCATTTGGAACTCAAATATTATCTTGAATATCCTTGTGTTCTTCACTATTTTCCATCCACACGATATATTTAGGTTATTCATAACTTGAATATTCGTGTTATTGAGAGATCTGTGATCAACACTTAGGGTCAAGATGTAACGCCCCAAACCACACATTGCATGTAACACATATTTCATACAAAAGAAATACATGATATTATTCCATTCAGGTCCCTTAGTACAACAATCTATTATAACCAAATACAAGGTCCAAAAATTCGAATACATATCTTGTACTAATCAATCAAAACTGTACATCAAGACAAATCTTCAAGCGGAAATGTATTTAGGAAAATATTACATTTTCCCCTTTTCCTTACCGTCCGTACCTCCTGCAACACATAGTTAAAATCACAAAACGAGGGTTAGACCGAAAGGTCTAGTGAGAGAACCTATTGTCACACCCCGCTAAAGCGGAAACGCAAGGTATGGCAGGTAGAGTCTCATAGCAATAGTGTATAAACAACACAACCATACAATTTAAAACATAAATACATCATAACTAAAGTTTACAATCCCAAATACAAGTTTGCAAAATAAACACAAAAGAAATTTTGAAAGCGATAAATGTGACAMGGCTTCTAATAAGTGTCACCATGAGTCTTTCTTACCCTGAAAAGCACGTCAAAAACAAATGTCAACTACAAGAGTTGGTGAGTTCACAGGTTTTATATGCACAACATGATTTTAAATGCAGTAATCTCAGTTATAAATTTATGAGCAATAACTTAAAATGAACGTCATACACATGATATAAATTTGTTGAGCCACTACTAAGCCTAAACAACTTTCAATGCCCCACAAACTACCTCAGATGTGGTAGCGAACCACATGTGTAGAGCATACTTACGAACTACCTCAGCGGTGTCAACTACAAGAGTTGGTGAGTTCACAGGTTTTATATGCACAACATGATTTTAAATGCAGCAATCTCAGTTATAAATTTATGAGCCATAACTTAAAATCAACGTCATACACATGATATAAATTTGTTGAGCCACTACTAAGCCTAAACAACTTTCAACGCCCCACGAACTACCTCAGAGGTGGTAGCGAACCACATGTGTAGAGCATACTTACGAACTACCTCAGCGGTGGGACTAAACCCACATGTGTAGAACTCGTGACAAACTACCTCAGCGGTGGGACTAAACCCCACATGAGTAGAACTCCTTCCGGACTATCTCAGCGGTGACCACTTCGTGTCACATGTGTAGAGCAAATTATAATGACCAAGTGCACCCCTACTCGTCAGTAAAAGGGAGGGTATAACAACCAAATAGTGCTATCCACTAGAATCAAAGGCTCAAAATGAGTTAATAGTAGTGTAAACAAACGGGGACTTTTAAACTCAACATATTATCAATGGTGTATACATTAAATTGCTCACAACATGATTCATAAATCAATATAAATTTATCAAACATTCATTAATCATGCTTTTCACCCCAAAACGAGGAATTGGTAAAAAGGAGCCGTGAAACTCACTTTTGATATAGAGCTTCGCAAGAAAAAGAGATACGATCCGAATACTGCGCTAGTTCAACGATTCCCTATCAATAGGAATATCCAAAACCATCACTTATTAATTTATCACTACCTATGGGGTTTAATAAATCCTAAGTCCATTTTTGTCTACTTATATCCCATAATATTATCCATAGTCCAAACATACATAATGTCCATATGCTCATTAATGAATTAATTTATACCGAAAATGATGCTATAATCCAATAAAAGATCAAATTTTACAAATTCAACCAATCCAGAAATCTTGATCCTGGACAGAAACTTAAGATACATAAAGATGATCAAAATAAAGAGACTTCAAAAATGAGATAATTTCCCATCTTTTTATATGGTTTATAGAACTAAGCTATAGTCATCGTGACCTAATTTCATGTATTTTGGGCATGAGATGATGATTCAAATAATTTATGCAATACAACTTATCACAACTGAAATGGCAGATTACACCATGTTAGTAAAACATTCATTAAAAGCGTTCTACTAGGTGTTCTGCAGAAATTCAAGTTGGATTGAAAACCTAACACTTATACGAAACTTTTAAACTAATAATCACTCATTTTGGATGAGTTGAGAGGAATATATGATACCTTAAAGTCACATGCACACATCTGTCATTAGTTGACAGATTGCACACTTAACTTAAATAAATTGGTTCATGCCTCAAAACATCATATGTTTTAGTGAAACTGGATTCAAATGAATACTAACTCATATAAGAATGTTTTAGAAGAAGAATCATACATTAAGAACAAGTAAGTAGAAAGATATTAGCATTCAAAGTAAGAGTTACCTACTGGTGGTTTCACAGTTTGCACACTTATAGTGTTTTAGGTGCTTGGAGATCAAAACTCCATAATTTCATGTGATTCCATTTGCATGTAGGAGATAACCCATAAAGTTAACTCACAAAAGAAGAATAATCCTTTTTCATCGAGGTTTGAAAGAGATAAGGTCGATGGAAGACACATATACAAATCTGTCAGAATCGGACAGATTGCATGTTCATCTTATTTTGAGTAATTAAAACCTCAAATCACCACAATATTGAATGAAATCGGTGGCATTTGAAAGGTAACTCATTAAAATAACATCCAGAAGAAAAATCAACAATTTTGGATGATTATCTAGAGGGTTATGGCTGTTCAAAGTAGGGTTTACCTACTGAAAAACTCTCAGATGCACATATACAATGTTTTGAGCATTTGGGGGGTCAAAACTAAATGTTTTTGAGTGAGACCAATTGCATTACAACCCCAGCTCAATAATTAAACTTTTAGAAGAATCCTCATAACATTTGAACAAGCCATTTACAAGATATGGACGATTTGTGCACATGCACATAATCTGTCAGAACCAAAATATAAGGTTTTTAAGAAATAAACTCACATAAAATCATAACTCTACCTATCTTTTTGAGTTCTAAGGTTTCGGTCATGGATTACCACCATCAAATAAATATTTTTACATGTTTTTGGTGTATAATCTCACCTTAAGACTCAATATTTCAGAAACATAGAAAATAGAAGATGAAGAATGCATAAAAGTGGGTTTTTCTCCCAAAAACTACAAGAAAAATGAAGAGATGAATGCATTACCTTGTTTATGAATGAGAGGATTGTTGTATCTTCAAAATCTTGCTAAAGTGATGATGATAGATGAAGAAATCGACTGGAATGGATGAAGGATGATAGATGAAGAAATAGGTGACCCTTGAGTTTTCTAAGGACAGAAAAAGAGAGAGTTTTGAAATTTGAGTGGGAAAATAATGAGGAATAAAGGAAATTGAATCTATTTATATGTGGCCAAGAGGAGGGAAAAGAGAGGGGATAGGGGCCGGCCATGAGGCCCAAGCCCATCCTCAAACATAATTTTTTTTAAAAAAAACTAAGCCCAAAAATGCACAAAAGGCCATTTTCTCAATTGACATTTTTCTTCAATTTAAAAGCCCATGATGACTAGAATTATTTAAATAGAAAGATTTTATATTTAAAACACTAAAACTTAGTTTGTTTATATATATTGGGTATAAATTAGAGCATTTGGTACTGTATAGGACGTTTAAGATAATTTCATGTCGGAACCGAACTTTCTAAGCAACTGCCGGAAATTCTTAAAATTTTCAACTAAACCAACCTAACTAACTCCAAATCTTATAAATTACCTTCAATAACACTAATATAATCTTAATAAAAGCTAACCTGGGATTTCAAATTTGACAGCTGTCACACCTATTTATGTTATTGCAGGGTGAAAATCACCAAAATCTTTATGAAAAACAATTATTCATATATATAACAAATATATAAACGAATAGGGACATAATACCAGATCCTTTCCACTTTTTAAGTAAAGCATTCAACTATACAAATCTCATACCTTTGAACCAATCAGGTTTCATATAATGCCACTTTTAAACCTTTTCTAATCAAACAAGGTTTATATAAAGTTTCAGGCCAAACCTGATGTTTTCTCCTCAATAACATCCAGACTATGATTTCCAATAAGAACCTTGATCCTAAATCTTTAAATCACAAAGAAATAAAGATTTCAGACCACGGTAATCTTAAGGGATATAATAGAAAGAGTTATATCATACAACACACATACAAATGCCACCCTTATATCCAAATGTACACCTCTCCTTGATATGTCACCCTTATCCCATGGTACACCTCTCCTTGATATGCCACCCTTATTTYCTCATCAAAACTTTTYATAAAACAATTCCAAATAGACCGCAGTCAATGGAATTATTATTAATCCAAACTCATTTATATCAAATCTTCATTTTATGATAAAATAACAATTTGTATCATTTAAACACAAGGTACAACTTAAATCCGATCAACCTAGGCTTGGCCAGACTTCATCTCCGGTCAAGTCTTGGCCGGTTTACCAAATCATCCGGACAACTTATCGCCCAAGGCTTGTCCGATTTAACACTTAGAATAAATTCCAACACCTTTGTCCGGATAACAAGTCCGGACAATACATCGTTCAGAGCTTGACCGATTTAAAATAATCCGGTCACCACATGGTCGTATTCTTACTTCTCAGTTCAAAATGTTAACCATTCTTATCAATCATAACTCGCTTGACACTTAACCGGTTTAAGACTAAACCGTTCAACACCTGAGCGATTTAAGGCTTAATGGCCCAACCCTTGACTGATTTATAAATAATCTGGACAAGCTTTGTCCGATTTAAACTTAATCCGATCAACCTTTACCCGGATAAAACCTTTGAGAAAAATAACTGATTTCTTTCCAATAATAATCAACATTCAATTAAAACCAGTATCAAATTTTATGTAAAAAGGTTTAGAAATCACTCACCTTAACAAGCCTTTTGAAAATAGCTTTCTTGAAATCAGACACTTGCAATCCGGTCAACTTCCTTAATCTTTAAATCGCTCAAATTTTTAAAAAGTCAAGAAGAGATATATGGAGGCTTCAACCTCTTTTTTGTACTTTCTAAAATTGGATGGTCGGCTAAACAGCCCCCTTCCCATGCTAACTCATCTCATACACATGCATACATCCACACACCATGCATTCATAATATGCATGTGTGTATAATCACATATATATATATATACCTATGCATATATTCACACACACACACACACACATATATATATATATATATATATATATATCCAATTAATACACAAATTCACATAATAGCATGATCAAACGTTTCAATTTATCATGCTATCACATAATCATTTAATCAAATAATCACACATTAATTACCTTGGGTGATAACCAGGATCCAGTTATCACATTATCCACCCCTTAAAAGAATTTTGTCCCAGAATTCCTTTAATAAAAAAGCCATAGGTATTCTGATCTCATCTTTGATTCCAATTCCCATGTTGSTTCCGGTCCTTTGTGAAACTTCCACTGAATTTTAAATAGACTTATTTCTTTGTTTCTCAACACCTTGATCTTTCGGTCAATTACAACTTCTGGTGTTTCCACAAAATTCAGCTTATTGTCTAATTGAATCTCTGACAACGGTATAGCTAGACTCGAATCAGCCAAATATTTCCGCATATTTGACACATGAAAAGTGTTCTGAATCAGACTTAGCTCTTGTGGCAGCTCTAACTGATATGCTACTGGCCCAATTCGCTTACATATTCTGAACGACACTACATACCTCAGACTGACCTTCCCTTTCTTTCCAAATTTGATGACACCCTTCCATGGCGAAACTTTTAACATCACAAAATCACCTATACCAAACTCAATCGGCTTTCGACGATTATCAGCATAACTTTTCTGACGATCTTGTGCTGTTTTGATTCTTTCACGGATTTGTTTGATCTTTTCAGAAGTTTCTTGGAAAATTTCAGGACCCGTCAGCTGTTTTTCACCCACCTCATTCCAACACAATGGCGTTCGGTATTTACGTCCATACAACACTTCATACGATGACGCTTGGATGCTGGAATGGTAACTATTGTTATATGCAAACTCTATTAATGGCAAGTGATCTTCCCATGATCCCCCGAAGTCAATAATACAACTTCTCAACATATCTTCGAGAGTCTGAATAGTTCTTTCACTCTGCCCATCAGTCTGCGGATGATAAGCTGTACTTAGTCGGCTTTCAGATCCCAAAGCTTTCTGTAATCCTTTCCAGAACTTTGAAGTAAACCGACTAACCCTATAAGAGATAATATACAAGGGAACACCGTGTCTGGTAACAATTTATTTAATGTAAATCTGCGCTAACTTTTCTAAAGAGTATTTCTCTCTTATTGGTAGAAAATGCGCAGATTTAGACAAACGATCAACAATTACCCAAATCGCGTCATACCCCTTTGGAGTTCGAGGTAACTTCATAACAAAATCCATGGTAATGTGATCCCATTTCTATACAGGTATCTCTAAGGATTGAAGACTTCCATACGGTTTATGATGTTCAATCATAACTTGTAAACATGTCAAACACTGTTCCACATATAGAGCTATATCTCTTTTCAACCCTGGCCACAAATAAAAAAGTTTCAAATCTTTATACATCTTATTGGTGCCTGGATGAATAGAGTATCGGGACTTTTGGTTTTCATTTAATATCATATTTCGAATATTTCCAAAACATGGTATCCAAATTCGCCCTTGAAAACACATTAATCCTTCATCATTCTGTTCCAAGGTTGAAATCATTTTACTCAACCTTTCTTCTTTAACAAATTCTTCTTTCATAGCTTCTTGTTGGCATCTCTGAATTTCTTTACGAATGTCAGGGATCAAGTTCATTCTCATTGCCACTGTTTTAATGGTTCCACTCTTTTCTTTCCTGCTTAAAGCGTTAGCCACCACGTTAGCTTTTCCCGGGTGGTAAAGAATTTCACAATCATAATCATTAACTAGCTCAATCCACCGACGCTGTCGCGTATTTAATTCTTTATGGCTGAACAAATGTTGTAAACTTTTATGATCAGTGTAAATCCGACATTTCGTTCCCAGAAGATAATCTCTCCAAATTTTCAGAGCAAACACCACAGCAGCTAATTCCATGTCATGGGTTGGATACTGCTTCTCATGATCTTTCAATTGTCTTGACGCATAAGAAATCACCTTTCCTCTCTGCATCAAAACACATCCTAACCCTAATTTTGAGGCATCGCTATAAACCATAAAGTCTTCAGATCCATCTGGTAAAGTCAATACTGGTGCGCTACAAAGATGATCTTTTAACAGTTGAAAAGCATCTTGCTGTTCTCTTTCCCACTGGAATTTAATGTTCTTTCGAGTCAATTTAGTCAATGACATGGCTATTTTAGAAAAGTTCTGAATGAACTTACGGTAATAACCGGCCAATCCCAAAAAGCTTCGRACTTCAGAAGGATTTTTCGGAGCTTCCCATTTTGCAACTGCTTCTATTTTCACTGGATCAACTCTTACTCCTAATTCTGAAATGACGTGACCCAGGAATTGAGCTTCTCTTAACTAGAACTCACATTTAGACAACTTTACGTATAGCTTTTCTTTTCTCAACATTTCCAATATTAAACGAAGATGTTTTGCGTGTTCTTCTTTAGTCTTGGAGTATATAAGAATATCATCGATAAATACAATTACGAATTTATCAAGATATTCCTTACATACCCTATTCATCAAATCCATAAAAGGTTGCGGGCGCATTAGTTAAGCCGAATGGCATAACTAAAAATTTGTGATGCCCGTACCTTGTTCTAAATGCTGTTATGGCAACATCTTCTTCCCTGACCTTGAGCTGATGATACCATGATCTTAAATCAATTTTGGAGAAATAACTTGCTCCTACCAGTTGATCAAACAAGTCATCAATCCTTGGTAAAGGATACTTGTTTTTGATTGTTAACTTATTCAGTTCACGATAGTCTATACACATTCGCATAGACCCATCCTTCTTTTTGACAAATAGGACCGGAGCACCCAAGGTGAAGTGTTGGGCCTAATAAACCCCTTATCAGATAAATCTTTCAACTATGCAACCAGTTCTTTCAATTTAGATTGAGCTAAACGGTACGCCGCCTTTGCTACTGGTGCAGCCCCTAGTACTAAATCAATTCGGAACTCAATGACTCTATCTGGTGGTAATCTAGATAAGTCTTCTGGAAAGACTTCTGGATATTCACTAACAATCGAAATTGATTTTTTTTTTCCCTTTTCTTTCTTCAGATCAATTACATATGCCAAACATCCTTGGCACTTCTTCCGAATACTTTTTTGGGCTTTCATTACTAACAAAATACTGGTATGGTGATTCTGACGATCACCATAAATAACAACTGTCCCTTGGTCTGGCAGAATAATTCTGATCATTTTCTCATTACAAACAATACTAGCCTGATACTTTGCCAACCAATCCATACCCACTACTACATCAAATTCTTTCATTGGCATGGGAAATAATTGGATCGGAAGTTCACGGTCCCCAATAACAATAATACAGTTATTGAACACACTAGTAACAGTTTCCTGACTATTAGCAGTATCAACTACTAACTCATCAT
>NW_020204313.1:0-12663 GCF_001531365.2 Cynara cardunculus var. scolymus
GCTTAAAGAAGATCTATGCAGAAGACATGCTGCAGAACCTCTGTGAGACACGACAGAGGTTCTGTCGTCTTTGACTTGAAGCAACGTCTATGCAGAGGACCAGTTTACAGAACCTCTGTGAGACACGACAGAGGTTCTGTCACTTGAGACTTGAACGCTTGAGCATCTTCTGCTGTTGGACCAGTGTGGTCTTCTATGAAAGATCATCTTCTGTCAACACTCGCGGTTTACTTTTTCTATACTTTTGCATTAAGGAAATGAGAGCTAACAGACCTGCAAGAGATGGAAAGTGAGCATGGACAAGCTCAAAGTTAGAAGAACTGAAGGATTAGGAAAATGGAATACCTGAGGGGCCATCAGTGACATCCAAAGGATTATCACTGGCTTGCATAAAGATGCCCTCGAGAGGACGGACATCTGTATGCTGAGAAGCCTCGAAAGGAGCAACCTCAGGTCTAGTAGCGTGTGTTTCATCATCAGGAAAGACACTCACTGATGAGTCATGAACACGTGTAGAGACCAAAGAAGGAGGATAAGAGAAAATAGTTGAGAAAATAAGTGGGTGTTCAGCGGTGGCGGCTCTGATATCTACACTTCCAGTGATTTGGGTCATTGAGGCAATTAGGGTAAGTGCCACTGATACGACAGTGATTGGAGAGACCACTGAAGAGCTGGGGATGGTAGCTGAAGGTGCCTTGGGGTTAAGGATAGATTCAATAACTGAGACCTGTCGAGAGGTCTCAACCAAAGATGTGGCTATCCCCTTTTTGGCCTTCTTCGCTCTCTAAGGAGAACCAAGAGTTGGTTGTGAAGGACGTTTGGAGGAGGTTTTGGTGGCTGAGGTAGACTTGGGGGGGTTTCCCTTGTCTTGACCACCTGAGGAGAGGAAGGAGAGAACGGCACAAGAAAAGAGAGTGCAATGTCTCCATCCCTCAACTTGTGATCCATAATCATGGATCCAAGCCTACACACCTTGAGGTTGCCTTCCTTTGAGTATTTTTCTGCAAATATCTTTGCAAAAACCATGGACAGGAACCTGGTGTAAGGTACCACCTTTTCTCGTTTGCGCTTGTTTAGCTTTTGCACCCGGTCATCAAAAATGACCGCATCATAATTTATATTGTGACACTGAATTGTAGATGTGACAATCGTCAGGGCTACCCTGGAGGCTTGGTCATGTCCTCTAGTATTTCCACCCATGGACTGGATGAAGTGAGAAAACAGATATTGCTAGATTGCTAACGTCTTGTTTTTCTCAATCTTCGACAAGGACTTCATGGAAGCATTTGAGTCCTTCTTCATTCGCCATTGATAGCCAATGGCATCGAGACGTTGGATGATCTCGGCAGTTGTGGGGTCGCTGTCAAAGGGGCCCTTTGGAAAGGGATGAGCAGTCCTCACAGTGTTGACTCCGAATTTCACGGCCATGCGATTGACCGTAAAGGTGATCTGCTCAACATGGCGGCCATTCTTATCTTGTCAGCTATTTATGCCCATTGCATTAAATACATGTTAGAGGGTACAAAAGTACGTGGCAAGCTTCAAGAGGCGAGCTTGTCCTTTGTTGCAGATGTATAGACTTTTGATCGTATATGAACAACGTCTTTCATAAAGTAGGTAAGAACGCATGGATACAATAAAAGGACTCCATATAGTATGTTATTTTGAAAGGTATGGGTTTGTCCTTTGTGTGCAGAATGACAAGAAAAAAAGTAATCTTGTTCAACAAGATTCATTTGATCGATGACACTGGAATAAAACTGAGGTTTCTTCAGTGTTCGCTTAATTGTGTATAGATTTCACACTTGTGTAGATGATCTTGTTATCACTAAAACCCGCATCAGATCGTGAACTTGCTAGTCCCCATCTTGAAATTCTATCTTCGATATCGCTGAAGGTTCTGTGGTGTGAGTTTTATCTTCTTGAAGGATACTTTTCTCTGAACGAATTACAATACATGTTCAGTGATCACTGAACAAATTCAGTGATGATGCTAAAGCTGAATACAGAGATAGTAGACTTTGATAGATAAAAAGGATCGTTATCAAATCACTAAGAGAGAGGATCAACAAACTACAAGACTACGATTATACATTCAACAAACTCCCTATCAACTGTGGGTTCAAGAATGTGCTTTATTGTTGTATTCAAGTTATCCCTTTGTAATTGTTTTGTAATAATTAGCCTTTACTATTTCCTTAGTATAAATAGGATTTAGTCTCTTAACTGTAATTAGTTCAGTTCATAATTTCTGATTATTGTTGTTAATCTCTTGTACTTTCTCTCAAGAAATACAATTTCAATATTGGTGAAATTCTTTTTCTACTCATCTTGATTCAAGTTCTTGAACAATTGTTTTGATTTGTATGATATTGGGAACATCAATTGGTATTAGAGCACAGATTGCAGCAATTTGATAGAGGATTTTCAATTTTTTCGAGGAATTTTGCACAGATTTAGTGGATTTAATCGGACTGTTCTTCATCTGTTCATCGTTGTTCTTGAGATTTTTTTGACCGAATTGCACATTTTCTCCTCTAGTCGCTTCATTTCTTAGTGTTAATTGATAAAATTTGCACTACTAGATTCGCAATTACTATCTGAACATCTTTGATTCACATCATTTTGAATTTTAATCAAGTTTTGAATCATTTTTGATCGATTTTTGAGTTTACGAAAATAGTTTATGTTCTTCAAAAACTCATAATTTTGCATGTTTTGATCCAAATTTTTGGTAAAAAGGTGTTAAAATTGTGTTTGTGTTTCAATATTAATCCGTATAACTCTTGATCGGTTTGGTGTAAATCGCTTAATGCGTGTACGATTTAAGACTTGTGATTATTTGTGAATTGTGATTGTGCGATTTAGGATAAACCGGGTAAAGCCTGAGCAATATAGTTTTAAATCGCTTGTTGGTGTGTTCGATTTAGTATTAAATCGGTTAAACGTTGTCCGATTAATTGATAAATCGATTGTAATTGGGCGATTTATTGTTGCGATTTAGTTAGTTAATTGTGCGATTTAATCTTGGGTCTCAAGTGTTTGTGCGATTTAGTCTTTGATCGATCTTTGACTTTGACTTATTGAACGAATTGTTGATTTTGACAATTTTGAACGGATTTTGACTTCCATTGTTTAAAATTGTTTGACGTTGAGCGGTTTGAATTTTTGACTTTTTGAACGGATTGAATAGTTTGACTTTGTAATTGAGCGGATTTGATCGTATATTGACTTGTTGACTTAGTGGACTTGACTTGTTGACTTTTTACGTCCGTATTCAATTTGTTATGTGTGCAAAAAATTTCTAAGTGTTTTAATTCACCGGATTTCTCATCTGGATTATTGTGATTGAGCGAGCTTGATTGTCTTTGTTGTCCGGATATCTAATCCGGATAACTTGAGTTGATTAGAAATTCTTGACTATCTTTTGTCCGGATATTTAATCTGGATAAGTTTGTCTGGACTTCTAATCCGGATAAGTTTTGTGCTTAAATATTCTTGAACGTGTGTGCAAATTCCTGTGTGCGATTTATTGAGATAAATTTTGAATCCTAATCCTTTAAATCAAATTTTGAACTGCAGAAGATCCTATATCATATAAATCTGATATAATGAGTTCAAGGGAAGCAACGGCTATTGGTACTGACTCCAAGCCACCAGTATTGTTTAGAGGAGATTACAACTAGTGAAGAGACAGATTCCTGAACTTTATCGAAAGAATGAAAGAAGGTGAACTGATTATGGAATCTTTGATGGAAGGACCTGCAGTTTTCTGGAGAGAAACACCTGTCATCCCTGATGAAGGCAGACATGCTCAAAGAGTTATAAAAGAGAAGTCCAGATACATTGCAGAAGAAAAGGTGAGAGCACATGCTAATGTGTTATGCAAATCCTACATGATGCAAGCACTGACAAATGACATTTACACAAGCATTGACAGCCACAAGTCTTCTGATCACAGCATGTGGGTACAAATAGAGAAAATGATGATGGGTTCTAAGGTGGAACTCAGTTAAAAATCACTAAATGTATTTCTATGTATGACAGGCTTACTAGATTGCTGAATGAGCTGACCAAGAATGGAATCTCTAAAACTGTCATAGAGATAAATGTTAAATTCTTTAGCAACTTACAACCAGAGTGGAAGCCTTATGCCAATCATATCAGATTCAATAAATCTTTATCTGATATAGATATACATGAGGTTTATGAAACTCTTAAACAAAATGATGAAGAAGTTTTGAAGGTCCGAGATCCGAAGAAGAAAAAGAAAAAGGAAGTTTCTGATCCTTTGGCCTTTGTATCAGAGAAGAAAAGTAAAATCAGATCTGGGAAGCAAGTGAAGGAGATTAGTCAGTCAAGTGAATCGGCAAGTGAAGGAAGCGACATCTCAGACTCAGACTCAGACACAGAGATGAATGAATTCAAACATGCCATGGCAATGCTGACAAAAACATTCCAAAAGAAGTTTCAGAAGACACCGCATTCGAATAATCAGAGATTCTCTTCAGGCTCAAAATACGAATTTAAAGATAAATTGGGTGAAAAGAAGAAATATGAAGAGAAGAGATTCGAGAAGAAATATGAAAAGAAACCGGAAGAGAAGAAGAAATTTGTGAGAAGCATAGCTGATGAAAATACCAAATGCTACAACTGTGGCAAGTTGGGTCATTTTGCTGTGAATTGCAGAAAGCCGGTAACAAGGAATACTGACTACTACAAGAACAAATTTCTTCTATCAAAACAACGAGATGCGGATAGAGCACTAATGGTTGAGGACGACCATTGGTTAAACTTAACCGATGAGGAGGAAGAGTCAGAAGTTGTGGCTCACATCTGCTTGATGGCTAAAACAGATAATGGTTCTTCAGATGAAGAAGATGATGAGAATGCTGAGATAGATGAAGAGGTATTGGAAAACTCATGCATTAATCAGATGCAAAAGATGATTAAACTCCAATCTTTTCAGCAACAATTAAAAATTGAAAAATTGCGTTCAAATAATTTTTAAAAAGAATTACAAACGCAAAATCTGAGAATATTTGAGATACGATCAATACGTGCCTATCCTTGGATACGGTGACGTAATATCTGAGAATTTAATGATAAAGAAAGTGTCGTATGTCGAAGGACTTGGACATAATCTTTTCAGTATAGGTCAGTTTTGTGATAAGAATTTAGAAGTTTGTTTTAAAGCAAACCAGTGCAGGATCCGTACTACTGATGGTAAGGAGCTTTTAGTTGGAATCAGAAGATCAAACCTCTACACAATTGACCTATCCAACACACAAGTAGATACTGGAGTCTGCTTGATATCCAAGGCATCCATGAAGCAGAATCTGCTGTGGCATCGACGTCTTTCTTACCTCAGCTTTAAATATCTTAACAAGTTGGTTTGTGACAACTTGGTTAAACGCATCCCGGACTTAAAGTTTCATAAAGATCATGTGTGTAGCGTATGTGAAATGAGTAAGCTGAAGAAAGCTTCACATAAGCCGAAGATAGAGTTCAATACCGAACTTCCTCTGCATCTACTCCATATGGATCTCTATGGTCCTATGCGAGTCCGAAGCATAAACGGAAAGAAGTATGTGCTAGTCATTGTCGACGACTACTCAAGATATACATGGGTTCATTTTCTGAGGTCAAAGGATGAAGTAGCTGAGACAATCATTTCTTTCTTGAAGACAGTTCAAAATAATCTGCAACTGCTAGTTCAGAAAATCAGAATTAAAAACGGAATCGAATTCAAGAACAATATTCTTGGCTCATTCCTATAATCCATCAGTATCACACATACATTCTCAGCAGCTCGGACACCGCAACAGAATGGTGTCGTTAAGCGTAAAAACAGAACGTTGGTGGAAGCGGCGCGTACACTCCTAACATGTTCTAAAGATCCATTATTCTTATGGGCTGAAGCAGTGGTGACTACATGTTTTACCCAGAACCGATCTCTCGTTCACAAAAGGTTTGGTAAAACTCCCTATGAAATAGTCAATAAAATAATACCTAATATCAAATTCTTTCGAGTATTTGGTTGCAGGTGTTTTATCTTAAATGACAAAGAGGACAGAGGGAAGTTCGCTGCAAAGGCTGATGAAGCTGTCTTCGTAGGATATTCAAAAACATCTGCTGCATATAAGGTCTACAAAAAAAGGACAAAAATCATCAATGAGAGCGTCAACATTTCATTCGATAAAGTTATTGATGTGGCTTCTGAACAACACGGTTCAGGACTCGGGCTGATAATTAATACTACGCAGAGAGCAGATAAACCTGAATCTTCGAAGACTGATAATTCTGATTTAGATTCTTTGTTTCAAAACTTTTATGATGAATATTTCGAAAATAAATCTAATCAATCCAATGATTTGTCCAGGAATATACAAACTGAACAACAGTTATCTGGTCCATCTCCTGATGTTCTAGTAACTGAAATTGAAGAAGAAATAGAAGAAGTAGATGAAGAAATTGAGATGGAAACTCCTGACCATCTAGTTCAGTGTGAAGAGGGTGTAAATACTGACGTGCCAGAGGTGGCGGTCGTTGAAAATGAAAATACCTTACCTCAGTCAGATGTTCAGCCTACTCCAGTTCTAAATATTGAGCCTTCACCTGAACCTGTTCCAATTAACTCCCCAAATGCTTCCATTGATCCAAACTCAAATCAAAGTTCCTACATTCCCCTACCTCATAGCAAAAAGTGGACCAGGAATCATCCAATACATCAAATTATTGGTGATCCATCAGCACCTATTTGTACTCGGTCTGCTATAGCTAATGAGTGTTTATATTCCACGTTTCTGAGTAATATTGAACCAACTAAGGTGTCTGAAGCCTTAGCAGATCCGGACTGGATACTTGCGATGCAAGAAGAGCTGAATCAGTTCGAAGCATTAAAAGTCTGGAGATTGGTATCGCGTCCCAACAATAAGACAATTATTGGTACAAAGTGGGTTTTCAAAAATAAAAAGGATGAAGATGGCGTTGTTGTCAGAAATAAGACCCGGCTCGTCGCTAAAGGATACAATCAGCAAGAAGGTGTTGACTACGACGAAACCTTTGCCCCTGTAGCATGGATCGAAGCTATTAAGATGTTTTTGGCGTACGCTGCACACAAGAACTTCACTGTGTACCAGATGGACGTCAAGACGGCATTCCTTTATGGTCTTCTCAAGGAAGAAGTCTATATTGTTCAACCGGAGGGTTTTGTAGATCAGTCAAAGCCGGATCACGTATACATCCTTGACAGATCCCTATATGGTCTTAAACAAGCACCGAGAGCCTGGTATGGCATTTTATCAGAATTTTTGGTAAAGTCAGGTTTCTCGAAAGATAATATTGACACAACCCTCTTTATTAAAATGGAGAAGTCGGATATTATTTTGATAGAAATTTATGTAGACGACATAATATTTGGATCTACGAACCCAAAATACTGCAAAAACTTTTTTGCCTTAATGGTTTCACATTTTAAAATGAGTATGATGGGTGACATGAACTTCTTTTTAGGTCTTCAAGTAAAACAATTATCTTCGGGAATTTTTATCTGTCAAACAAAATATATTTTTGATATCCTGAAGAAAATTTAATTTGGAAAACTGTTCATCTAGCAAAACACCTATGGCTCATGGAACGAAAATACATGTTGATCCATTTGGAAAAGTTGTAGATCAGAAAACATAGAGAGGCATGATTGGTTCTTTAATGTATTTGACGTCTTGTAGACCGGATATTATGTTTTCAGCACATTTTTGTGCCAGATATCAGGTTAATCCAAAAGAGTCCCATTTGAGTACGGTTAAGCGTATTTTTCGTTATCTGAAAGGGACTATTAATCTTGGACTCTGGTATCCCAAGGGTACTAGCTTTGAACTAACAGCACACTCAGACGCAGACTACGCAGGTTGTATGTTGCACAGGAAACGTACTTCGGGATATCTACAATTTCTGGGAGATAAATTAGTCAGCTGGGCGTCAAAGAAACAAAACTGCGTATTCATCTCTACTGCTGAAGCAGAATATATAGCTGCTGTTAGCTGTTGTTCTCAAGTATTGTGGATGCAGACACAATTCAGAGACTACGGATTTTATTTTAATAAATTCCCATTTATTTTGATTCCAATAGGGCAATAGCAATATCTTGTAATCCTGTTCAACACACTAAGACCAAACATATAAATATCCGGTATCATTTTATTAAAGATCATGTAGAAAAAGGAAACATTGAGTTGTATTTTGTATATACAAAATTTCAGTTAGCTGACTTATTTACGAAAACTTTAGATGAAAAACGCTTCAGCTTTTTAGTATCTAAGTTAGGCATGCTGAATTTGAAAATTTGATTTTTTATTAAAAACAGTTCAATTTCTTAAACTGTATTTAATTCAAATTCATTTGGTCAAAATGTCTGTATTTTTTAATACAAATCAATGTTTCATTTTTTTATCTGATTTTAAATTATTTGATCGGGGAAATCTATATTTGAGGGGGAGTGTGGAATTTTATCTGTTTTTATCTGATTCATTTTTTGAGGGGGAGTGAATATATTTGTATGAACTAACTGGTGTACATTTTTCTTACAGGTTATTAAAAAATATTTAATTTTTGAAAGATTTATAGTTTAAAAATAAAAGTGTTTGGCCGATTTAGAATAATCCGGACAACACTTGGTCCGATTTATTGCAAATCCGGACAAAGAAGTGTCCGATTTAGGCAAATCCGGACAAAAGGCTATTCGATAAACTCTTATCCGGATAAGATTAGATATGTTTTCTAAGGAGTTGTGTGATTTTCTAAATCGCTTGATGCTATTGACCGGATTTCTAAATCGCTTGTTTTTTGTGTGCGTTTTAAGTGTTTAAATCGCTCGTTCCTTGAGCGATTTAAGTCTTATATCCCTTATCTCTTGAGCAATATTCTTTGTAAATCGGATGACCCTTGAGCGGTGTTCATCTAAATCGCTTGTGCCTTGAGCCATTTATCGTCCGGATTAACTCTTAGTTGTTTTCATATATTCTAAATCGGACACCTCTTGTCCGATTTATCCTAATCTGGATGAGCCTTGAGCGGTTTAGAATTTGAACGGTTTTTGACTTTTACTATATATATGCGATCGATTTTTACTCTTAATTTTTTATTTTCACATTCATCGTTCATTACTATTCATCGTCGTCTCCGGTTAACCTTAGCACATAAATCGCTCAAGTTCATACCTTCAATCGATCTCTGTTTCATCTCTATTCTTCAAAGGTGTAAATATATTCATTTGGACTCGATGACTCTTATCTTTGGACTGATCATTCTTAATTGAATAAGTAATTGAATCATAATAAGATCTATTCTATTAAAATTTGATTTGGACTTAAAAGACAAATTTGTATAATGCGGATATCATTTCTTATAAACCGTTTTAGTTTAAGTTTTGTTAGCATCAATCCTTTTAGATTTAGGTTAAGTTTTGTTTTTGTTCGATTTAGGGTTTTTAGGGTTTTAGATTTTGATCGAATTGTTCACTGGAGAAGGTGACCGGAGATTATTCCGATCAACCTTAATCCGGTTGAGTTGTCAGAATTTTGTTTAGACTTAAAGTTCTTTTTTTGTTCTTTTCGTCTGGATATCTAATCCGGGTGAATTTTTCTTTAATTTTTTTGCTAAGATTTTTTGTTTTTAGTAATAATATTTTTTTAGTTTTAGTTTTTAATTTTTTTAGAAAATATTTTTTTAGTATTAAAATTTTTTTAGAATTAATTTTTTTTTAGTTAAATTTGTTTTTAGATTTTTTTTAGTTTTATTGTTTTTAGAATTTTGTTTTTAATTTTAATTTTTTAGGATATTTTTTTTAGAATTAAATTTTTCCTTAATAAATTTTTGTTTAGTTTTAAGTTTTTAGTGTTTAAAAAAAATTAGACTTTAATTTTTTTTTAAGTTTTTCAATTTCTTTTAGAAATATTTTGTTTTGATTTTGAGATACTAGCTTTGTTTCTTTAATCGGGATCTAACATTTTGGGAAATTTTACAGGTACAAATGACTGATGAACAAAATCAATCTGACGAGGAATCCCATATTTCTTCGGTCATATCTGATAATATGAATAACCCGAACCAGCCCATAAATAATCTCATTCCCGAAGAAATCCTACTATCTCAAAGCCATTTTCTTGAAATCAAACCCAATAACCATTCCTTCAACTTTGACATGCCCTCTGAATACTAAATAATACTAGAAATCTTTCGTGGACATCCTATATCCTATGCCCTTTCTACCCATATTTCTGTTCCGATGACTTATCTACAGCAGTTTTGGAACACGTTAACTCTTGCCAAAGATGAAGAAATCTATTATTTTGAAGGAAGTGTAGATGAATATGTAAGTCGTCTGACTTTAAAACGACTCCGAAGAATATTGCGTCTTACGGGACCGGGCTCAACAGGATTTGAACCTTTAGTCACCGACGACGAACTCTACCGTGATATCAAACGATTAGGATACTTGCAAGAGTTGACTAATCCGTCCCAGTTCAAACGGCGAATCCTTCCGTCGATATAGCATCTTCTGTTTTCAATTCTCAACCGATGCCTAACATCAAAGACTGATGGAATCGATACCTGCAGTAGTTCATTTCTCAAATTCTTCCATGGAGTTGTGTTCACGCGCAAGTACGATTACGCGCTGATTATATGGAATGAATTTGTCGAGCTCATCAACGCCAAACGATTCCCGTCCAAAGCAAGGAAGTTCGTGCCGTTTCAAAGATTTCTGCAATTAATAATTATAGCCATGATGAACTCCAACGATGACATCCCGGCCAGGGCAAATAGTGAACTTGGGCCTTCGTTCGTCATGACGCGTATTCGGCAACACACAGAAGTTGAAGATTTGGACTTTATTATGGAAATTCCATCCGAGCTTTTTGCCTTCACTGATCAGAGGACTCAGTGCGTAATAGACTATAGGAGAGTGATAGATCCTATAGTTCAGCCAGAACCGATTGAACTTACCCTGGGATCAACCATGCCTTAGCTAAGGGAGAGGGTATAGTTTTAGCTGAGAGCGTTCAGGAACAAGGGTTACCTGAACAGGGTTGTGTGAAGAGAGAAAATGAAAATGAGAGGGGTGATGAGGAGCGGGGATATCACACCCCGCTAAAACGGAAACACGGAATGATAACAGACAAGCGAGTCTTGGCAACAGTTACAGAAAAACACTTTGTCAACGATTCAAAATACACAATTCATCGACTTGATAAAGTTTCAAGGTTACAAAAGTATTTTCAAATACAACAAAAACTGTCTTAATCGATCTTGATCCAAGTAATGCTCCCAGGAGTCCACACARCTTACTTRRMACCTGAAAAGCATGGCATAAAACAGAGTCAACTACAAAGAGTTGGTGAVTTCACGGGTTTTCACATGCATAAAAATATTTCAATGCATAAACCAAGTAATAGCAAACTTATGCGAATTCTTTGCACTTAATAAAGGTAAATCCCTCACGATGTAACACTTGAGACGCTACTGAGCCTTACCTGACCAATATGCCYCATTAATTTTCGAACAACCAGAAGTAGCCCATTCACTACTTAGGTTCCACGGTTCGATAAAGCACTAATTCAACGGTGGTCCAAATTCCACATGATTAGACTAGAAAACATAGGTAATTATGCACCCCTTTCTGGGTGGGACTGTCAACACAATAGCGGCTATCCACAATACCACGGCCCGGGAATGTACCTGAGTTAACAAGTAGCGTGTACGGACTGAGACTTTTATTTGGAAACATATATTCTCAAGCACATCAATTTAGCATTTATATTATAGTGCAAAACAGTAACAAATACAGCTTAGAAACCCGACTATGCAGTTCCATAGTCCGGAGGTTTCAAATAAATAAACATGCAAAGCTTGCTCGTCATGCTTTTCCCCCATAAAATAACAAAAACAGTAAAAGTGGGGTCGTGAACTCACAGGTTTGGCGAATGTCAAATGTTTCCTTAAGGGACATGCTTAACACTTGCTCGGACTCCCTGATAGAGCAATCAATACTTAATAAGAACTTCTAAACTACCATGACTTGAGCTAGGTAAAGCTGTTCAATGCAATATTGCCCGATACTAATACCAATACAGCTGATACATCAAATATTTGGTTTAAAGGGAAAATTCCAACATCTAAATAATGGCATCATTAAATGCCATTTCAAAACAAATGATGGCAGCCGCCAACTGTTGGAATCAAGAGATTTTGAGTGGGTTTAACACCCTTCCCAAGAACAATTTACAGCCTTGAGTCACCCGCCTCCCCAAATCAGTTGCAAGCCCAAGAATGGCAGCAAAATGAGGTAGTTTCGACCTAACAATGTCAAAAATAGAGACTGTTATCACCAAAATCCCTATCTCTAAATAATTTCAGAACAGAAAATAGAACAAATAAGGAATTTGAGTTAGCAAGCTACAAGATGAGAGAAAAGATTTAGAGACGCATGTAGACTCAAATCACCCGAATGTGATATCGGCCTTATATGCGAGAACTCCCTTCTTCTCTTTGGTATTAAAAGATTCCTTAGGTCACAGATTACCATCTGATGAAGACACATGTAAGTCTTCGATGGATAATGTCACCATCTTTAATTCCCGAAACTTGTGTTGAGCAGAAAGAGAA
>NW_020204314.1:0-1578 GCF_001531365.2 Cynara cardunculus var. scolymus
TCTGATACCAATTGTTGGACCGTATTACTCAGTTCAGGGTATTGAAAACTTACTTGATTAATTAGATAGACATTGAGTACGCAGCGGACAGTAGTAAATCAAGCAGGTAGAAATCAATGAGAACACAATGAAGGACTCTTGAAGAACACAGAGAGAGAGAATGCTTCAAATGATTTTCATTTAGAAAAATGTTGACCATTACAATATGGAAGCACACTTTAATTACAAAGGCCTAAAGCTGCTTTTATACAAGCCAATAATCGCAAAGACAGACCTAGACGTATTAATTAATCTAAGCCGTTCAAGTAAAGCAGATTACAGACACGATCACGTGTTTAGCACGAGCAGCTAATAAACCTAAGTACAATGAGACAAAAGAGATCCGAATAGAAGACTAACTACAGACCCTCTGTGAGACATCACAAAGGTTCTGCTGTTTATGACTTGAAAGCTTGATATAGAGGAACATTCTTCCAGAACCTCTGTGAGAGACGACAGAGGTTCTGTCGCCTTTGTCTTGAATGATGGGCTACATTGTTGAATGTCCTCTACGGTCTTCTGTGACAGATTATCTTCTGTCAAAACTTGCTGTGTTACTTTTTCGATACTTTTACATTCAGAGATGATGAGAGCTAACACTCTGTATAGTACACACAGAGGCTCTGTCTTAGTTGGAAAGAATGAGCACACCCAACTTGCTAATCAAAATGTTAAATCTCTTTTCATCAAGACCCTTTGTAAATATGTCAGCAAGTTGTAGATCTGTACTAATGAAAAACATTTCAATCGTACCTTTCTATACATGGTCCTTGATGAAATGGTAGTGTAGGTCGATGTGCTTTGTTTTAGAATGTTGCACATGATTGGTTGTGATTGCGATAGCACTTTACGAGTCACACAGAATTGGAATCTTGTCAAACTCAATGCCATAGTCTTTCAGTTGAGTTTTCATCCATATTACTTGGGAACAGCAACTGGCTGCAGCTACATACTCTGCTTCAGCCATGGAAGTAGGGACGCAGTTCTGCTTCTTTGAAGTCTAACTTATGAGCTTGTCTCCTAGTAACTGACAGCTCCCTGATGTACCCTTTCGATCAAATTTGCATCCTGCATGATCAGAATCTGTGTACACAATAAGATCAAAACTAGAATACTTTGGATACCAGAGACCCAGAAATTGAGTTCCTTTAAGGTATCTAAAGATTCTTTTCACAGCAGATAGGTGAGATTCCTTAGGATTTGCTTGATATCTAGCACAGAGACATGTAGCAAACATGATGTCTGGTCTACTAGAAGTGAGGTACAACAGTGATCCAATCATTCCACGGTAAGTCTTAACATCCACCGGTTTTCCAGATGGATCTGTGTCAAGCTTGGTTCCCATTGCGATTGGTGTTCACATTGTAGAAGAGTTGTGGAGTTGGTATTTCTGTTGTAAGCCCAGATCCGACAGTAGAACAATTTTAATCAAGAGATTCAAGCAAGATATGTAAAAGAAGATGAAATGAAAAACAAACGTTGCTTTGTTTATTGAATGGAAAATTACAAACTTACAAGAACCCTAATCGACTCTCATGT
>NW_020204314.1:2298-12946 GCF_001531365.2 Cynara cardunculus var. scolymus
TGTCGCAGAACCTTCTTCAGTTCATCTTCTAGCACCCGATTGCTTAATAAAACTTTTTCAAGGTTTTCATTAGCTTCAGAATAAAGCTAACAATCTCCCCTCAAAGTTTTATGAAGCAATCATCTTCATGAAGTCTTCTGATCTTTTCTCCTTTGCTTCCACGGCAGAAGCTTTTGAGTGTTTAGGCGGAGGAAGACGGTGGCACACCCACTTGCCCTTATGGACAATTCGAGATTGCAACTTCAAACTCCCCTCTGATTGTAGCTCTGTGGTCTTCATTTTCAAGTCTTGGCTCATTTCAGTCTCAGAGTGACATTTCAGCACCACTAATTGCACATAGAGCAGCTTTAACCTGCTTACAATCCAACACAGACTGTGGAAAGCAGAATAACTACTCCACACAGAAGTAGCAAATTCATCCCTAGAGGGACATATAACTGTGTGGATTACATGACAAATCAGTGCAATTAGTCTTATGACARTGACTCTATCAAAGAACCGCAAGTTRAGAAGGAATGAAGTTTTAGAACTTAAACAGAGATAAACACTATTAGAAATTAGATCTGGAGAGAAGATTTTCACATTTAAGCACATTATCTTCAAGAAACAGCCGGTCAATAAAATTGACAGAAAAGYTGTTGAAGATTTTAAGGGCGAATCATGTATGAAAACTGCCATAGACATGAAAGGATTATGTGAGATTTTCARAGAAGAGAAATATAAAGCTTTTATAGATTCAAAAACCATAAAAAGAGAAGATGAAATACTACTCAAGATATTGCCTTAGGCTAAGAGTATCAAGAACATTTGCTAGACGCCTTTGCGTAGATCTGACTTTAAAAGGGCAGAAAAAGTTGACTGACTCCAAGAAACTCACAGATCTGAGAGATCCAAGATCGAAACAGGTTCTAATTCATCCTAAGAACAAATCCCTTAAAAATAATTTGATAAACGTTAAGCGAAAGATGAATCGACGAGTTTCAGAGTTCAAACAACAGTCGAACAGCAAACTGTTCAAGAAGAGTGTATTTCGATTAAATCGAACTACCGCAGAAAGATCGTATCGATTAAGAAATCGATTCTGGCTCTGATACCACTTGTTGTAAGCCCAGATCCGACAGTAGAACAATTTTAATCAAGAGATTCAAGCAAGATATGTAAAAGAAGATGAAATGAAAAACAAATGTTGCTTTGTTTATTGAATGGAAAATTACAAACTTACAAGAACCCTAATCGACTCTCATGTRGTCTGAATCTATGTATTACAAGGAAATTTCTCTATCTGCTCTCGTACTTATTTCTCTATCTTAACCCCTCTATTTATAGGCAGTAACTCATGAAACCTGAATAACTTTAGACTTATCCAGAATAGGAATAGCCTTATCCAGAATAAGGAAACTGAAGGTAGTCGTCTAAAAGAACAGAGGACGGCACAGCCAGAGAGTCTCTTGTCAAAACAGACAGAGGCTCTGTTAGCATCACCAGAGGCTCTGTTAGCATCACCAGAGGCTCTGTCAGCACGAACAGAAGCTCTGGTCTTATCAGAGGAGCTCTGGTCCAAAGGACTAGTAGTCCAAGAACTCTGGTCCTCACAAAACCTTGCAGAGGCTCTGGTCTTCACAGAAGCTCTGTAGTCTCTGAAGGAAGCTCTGGTTGTCCGTGACTCTTTAGCACAGAGGCTTGTCTTCTAGACTTAAGACGTTTTGTCGCAGAACCTTCTTCAGTTCATCTTCTAGCACCCAATTACTTAAAAAAACTTTTTCAAGGTTTTCATTAGCTTCAGAATAAAGCTAACAATTTCTTTAATATTGATCCCAGATCTCTCAATAACACTAATAAATAGATTATGAATAACCTAAATAAGTAGTGTGGATGAATGAAATGAAGAATACTCAAGAATAAAGAATGTGTATATTCAAAGCATATACTTGAGCATTAAAAATGCGTAAAAACTCACTTAAAGTCCCATTTTACAATAGGCCTAGCTACCTATTTATACTAGTGATAAGAAGATAACTATATACTAAAACTATTTAGCTAATCTTCTAGTAAAGATAATGTTTATCTAAAGTATGGATAAACTATAAATCAAGATAAACTTAAAATCCAGCTGTCGATTTGTTATCTCCATCTGTCTTGCATGGGATGTTAATTCAACCTTATCTTCATATCTTCATCGCATGCCTCTAGTTGAACTGTTGAAGAAAACTCTAAGTGTTGTTGACCAGAGGGATGATGAAGATGCTCTTTTCATTGCATCACTGGTCGATTCATCGACCCTCTGGTTGTTCTCCAAACTTAGTCACTTCTGCCTTCACGTCTTCATCGGTCCTCTAGTTCTTCATCACTTATTGTTCTTCATTACTTTTACATTTATGAATTATGGAGTCTAACAATCTCCCTCTAAGTAATGAAAGAACAAACATAAACTAATCTATGAACAATATTGAAGAACATAGACTAATCTAAAGAAAAGCATCAATTTCCAAATTATCATTGGATGATGAATTCTTACAATACTGGAAGCAAAGACATTACTATTTAAGGTAAGAAAATTTAAAACCCTATTCATGATATACCATGAGATATTTCCCAGAAGCGCAATAGCAGTCTTCGATAACTGATGACTGTAGATATCTCATGAATAAGTTGTTTCCTGTCTTCCCTTGGCACATGAGTTCTACCCAGTCTATCTCTGATAACTTCCTGAAACCATTCAAGTGTTGAGGTTGAATACTTAAATGCTTCAGTTAGTCTGAAAAATTTCTTTACCCCGAACTCATTGTTGAAGACAAGTCCAAGCTTGGGTTGAGTCAAGACAGAAGCAGATCTCTTCTCCTGCAGGCCTGGGAAGTCTTCCTCAGGTGGAGTGCAGGAGAGTCTGTCGATGCCCAAATGAAGAGCAATCTGAAAATCACTCTTGGCTCGATGCTTCATCAAGGTCTCTATCGTTTTCACAATTGCTTTATTTTCCATCCTAAATCTTATTCCCTGATCCTGTTGCTGAGTTATGAATGCATAAAGCTTGATCAAGTCATAGGTATTGAGATTGATCAAGTCATTGACATTGAAGACGCTGACCTGACCATGGGCTCTCTCCACTATGTACTCGCTATATTTTATAGCTCTATTGGCGAAGGTCCTCATCTTTATGTCCATTACCAACCTTATTCCATCGTTTGAAAAGACAGCCTATGGTGGTTGGGTAGTCTGTCTAACAAACCTATGGTGTAGGAGGTCCATGGATTCTGGCGATAGAATTGAAGGATTGAGAGTCAAACCTTCATCACGATCATGGTATAGGTACTGATGGATATTCTCCATCATTACTAATTCCCTTGGTGGCATCTTCAGACATCTCCTTAGCGACTACATATTCGCGATGATTTTGTCGACTAAGCTCTGCGGAGGGTGCCTTGATGAAGAAGTAATGTCCACATGCACCTTAGTTGGATAGGTTGAGGGTTGAGTTTGGGTTATGGGTTGTGTATCGGTTGGCGATGGGATGGTTTCTTGGGTTGGCTCATGTTGGGGTGGTTCAGGTTCATCGGGTTGTGTTTGGGCTTAAGGTTGTTGAGGTGAAGAAGGTTGGATGTTTATTTGTTCAGGTTCATTGGGTAGGATGATAAAAGGTTCTGTGTTGCGAGGGGTTGGAGATGGGGTTAATGGTATGCTTGGTGTTGGTGATGTAGTGAAAGGTGGGTTGGTTTCTGTTGGTGGGGTTGATGGATTTTCATCGGATAAGGAACTCAACAAAATGGGTTCAGGTATGGTGGCAATTGGAACATGTACATTATATACATCTTCAGAGGGCTGAGCTTCTGGTTCCCTTGCTCGGGTTCCTTGGTTTGGTGATGATGGTGGGGTTTGTGTTTGGTGATCGGATGATGAAGGTGCAGCGTATGGTGCTTCCTGAGGTTTAGCAGCCGGGTTCTGCCCCTCATGAGGACCAAGACCATGATCATCTTAGTCTGGATCCTCATGTCTTGGCCTCTTCTGCGGGCGCCTAGCCGAGCATAAAGCTCTGCTTCTCTTCTTCTTGAGGCGGAGGGAGGCTAGGTAGGCTCTCATAGCCTTTCTTCTTCGATCAAACTCCATAGTTTGTAGGAGGGCGGCGGTGCGTGCTTGTTGGTCAGCAAGGCTTTGGGAGATGAGGCTGGGGGAGGTATGGAGGTAGAGGTGGATGCGGTGTGTGGGATGGGAAAGTTGGTGATCATGGCTTTAAGCTCTGCGGCAAGGGAGGATAGGGCTTCATCAAAAGATGGTGCTGCAGGGCTGGGTGGTGGAGGTGGTGGTTGGGGTATTTGGGCTAGGATGGTGGCTAGGAGTTGGTTTAGGGTGGTTTGTATGGTGGCCATTTGGTTGGTGAGGGAGGCTAGTGTTTCATTGATTGATGAAGTTGCTTGATATGGGGTTAGTTGAGGGATTTGGGAAAGGATGGTGGCTGGTAGAGTGGTGAGGGTATCGGTGATTGTTGTTGATCCCAGATATCTCAATAACACTAATAATCAGGTTAAGAGTAACCAAATTATAGTGTTTTAATGAACAAAATGATGAACACTCAAGAACAGTGTATGAACATTCAAAGAACAATCTTGAATGCCAATAATTTCACTTTATTCAATATGAAAATGTAAAAGCGACGTTGATTACAATAGGCCTAATCACCTATTTATACTAGTGATAAGAATATAAGTATCTAGTAAAACTATCTAGCCAATCATCTAAAAAATACAATGTTTATCTAAAGTATGGATAGGCTATAAATCTAGGTAAACTTCAAATCCAGCTGTCGATTAGTTATCTCTAGCTGTCTTCCATGGGATGATGATTCAACCTTATCTTCATATCTTCATCGTATGCCTCTGGTTGAACTGCTGAAGAAAACTCTAATTGTTGTTAATCAGAGGGGTGATGAAGATGCTCTTTCTGTTGCATCTCTGGTCGATTCATCGACCCTCTGGTTGTTCTCCATACTTGGTCAATTCTGCCTTAACGTCTTCATCAGTCTTTTGGTTCTTCATCACTTATTGTTCTTCATTACTTTTACACTTATGAATTATGGGGTCTAACAATCTCCCCCTAAGTAATCAAAGAATAACCATAAACTAATCTATGAACAATACTGAAGAACAGAGACTAATCTAAAGAAAAGCATCAATTTCCAAATTTTCATTGGATGATGAATTCTTACARTACTGGAAGCAAAGACATTTCAATTTAAGGCAAAAATTTTAAAACTCTATTCATGATCTACCTTGAGATATTTTCTAGAAGCGCAGTAGCAGTCTTCGATAACTGTTGACTGTAGATATCTCATGAATGAGTTGTTTCCCGTCTTCCCTTGGCACATGAGTTCTACCCAGTCTCTCTCTAATAACTTTCTGAAACCACTCAAGGGTGTCGGTTGAATACTTGAATGCTTCAGTAAGTCTGAAAAATTTCTTTACCCCTAATTCATTCTTGAAGATAAGTCCAAGCTCGGGTTGAGTCAAGACAAAAGCAGATCTCTTCTCTTGCAGGCCAGGGAAGTCTTCATCAGGTGGAGTGCAGGACAGTCTTTCGATGCCCAAATAAAGAGCAATTTGAAAATCACTCTTGGCTCATTGCTTCACCAGGGTCTCCATCGTCTTCACAATTGCTCTGTTTGCCATCCCAAATCTTATGCCTTGATCATGTCTCTGAGTTGTGAATGCGTAAAGGTCGATCAAGTCATAGGGATTGAGATTGATCAAGTCATTGTCATTGAAGATGCATACCTGACCATGGGCTCTCTCTACTGTGTACTCGATATATTTTATCGCCCTATTAGTGAAGGTCCTCATCTTTATATCCATCACCATCCTTATTCTATCGTTTGAGAAGACAGCTTATGGTGGTTGGGTAGTCTGTCTAACAAACCTATGGTGTAGGAGGTCTATGGATTCTGGCGATAGAATTGGAGGATTGAGAGTCAAACCTTCATCGCGATCGTGGTGTAGGTACTGATGGATATTCTCCATCATTACTGGTTCCCTTGGTGGTATCTCCGGACGTCTCCTTAACGACTCCATATTCTCAATGATTTCGTCGACTAAGCTCTGCGGAGGGTGCCTTGATGAAGAGGGAATGTCTGCATGCACCTCAGTTGGTTCGGTTGGGGGTTGAGTTTGGGTTATGGGTTGTGAATCGGTTGGCAATGGGATGGTTTCTTGGGTTGGCTCATGTTGGGGTTGTTCAGGTTCATTGGGTTATGTTTGGGCTTGAGGTTGTTGATGTGAAGAAGGTTGGATGTTTATTTGTTTAGATTCATTGGGTAGGGTGATGAAAGGTTATGTGGTGCGAGGAGTTGGTGATGGGGTTAATGGTAGGCTTGGTGTTGGTGATGTAGTAAAAGGTGGGTTGGTTTCTGTTGGTGGGGTTATTGGGCTTTCATCAGATGAGGAACTCAACACGATGGGTTCAGGTATGGTGGCAAGGGGAACATGTACACTATGTACATCTTCAGAGGGCTGAGCCTCTGGTTCCCTTGCTTGGGTTTCTTGGTTTGGTGATGACGGTGGGTTTTGAGTTTGGTGATGGGATGATGAAGGTGCAGCGGATGGTATTTCCTGAGTTGTAGCAGCCGGGTTCTCCCCCTCATGAGGACCTAGACCTGGTTCATCTTGGTCTAGATCCTCATGTCTTGGCCTCTTCTGTGGGCGGCTGGCCGAGCATGAAGCTCTACTTCTCTTCTTCTTGAGGTGGAGGGGCTCTCATAGCCTTTCTTCTTCGGTCGGCCTCTATAGATTGTAGCAGGGAGGCAGTGCGTGCCTGTTGGTCAGCAAGGCTCTGGGAGAGAGCCTTGGTCGGTTGAGCCGCTCGATGAACGAATTTAGCAATTATCTCGTTGAAAGAGGAGATAAGTGCTTTGGATAGAGCCTTGAGGTCGGTTATGGTGGCATACTCCGTGCTTGATGATGAAGCGAATGGTGGCACGAAGGTGGTGGTGGATGTAGATGGAGGAACGGGTTGTATTGTCTCGGGTTGTATTGTCTCGGGTTTGGGTTGCAAGGGTGGCAAAGGATTGTTGAAGGGTGGTGATATCGATGGATGGTGGGTTTTCAACAATCCCTTGGATGATGAGTTTTAGGTCTTCCACGGACTGCTGAACTGAGTCAACAAAGGCTTGGAACTCAGCCTTTGTGACCAGATCAGCCACGGGGGTAACCCCTGCAGCAACGGATGCTGCATGTTGAGCCTCAGCTCTAGAGGCGCTTTCATTGCCTTATGAAAATATAGGTCGTGAAGGACTTCCATCATGTCCTTGATAGCCCTCTAGCGAGGAGCTATCTCCTGATGTTGCAACAACTTCTTCTTCTTCCTCGGCTTCAAAGGCCGTGTAAGAGAAGTTAGTGTGTTTCCCCTTTGCTAGATCAAGTATCAAAGGGGGTTTTGTGCACAAATGGAAGATTGCTCTGAACGATCTTGGGGTTCAGCAATGCCAGAAGCAACACATGCTTCTGGTTGTGTGGGTGGTAGTGTCGAGCCATGAGGCGATGTGACTCTTATGTCTGCATCGCCTCTCTATTGGGAGAGGGGTGATGGAAATTGTGGTTCTTCAGCTAAATCATCTCTAGAGGCCCGAAGAATGGCCTCTGGATGGCTAGTTTGGGTTTGGTTTGGACTGGGCCGTCCTTGTTCAATACCCCTTTGGCCTTGATCGCCAGGGGTAGGGGAGGTGGTTGCCCTTTGGGAATAGGGAAGGGGATTTGTTTGTGAAGGGCCAGGGGATGCACGAGGAGTGTCATCATCATCATCATCTTCATCATCCGATGAAGATGGTTCCTGTGCTCCCTCGCTTGACTGCGGGGACGGTTCTATGCGCTCTGGGGTAGCTGCCCTTGGTTCATGGGACAGCAGAGAGCGTTCGTAAGTTCTTCGGATCTCAGATGTCTCTGGGATGACACTGAGCATGGCTCTTGAGATTGGCCTGTTGATGGTGTATCCTTCCTTTGAGAGTGTAAGTCGATGGTCATGCATCTTGAAGAGGGGAGTGAATGGTTCCTCGGTCGGTAGGTTATGTTTCCTCATCGCATCCCCTATGAAGAGAGATAGGAAACGAGGAAACAAAACAGAAGTTAAGGGCTTGTTGATAGCCTGGAGCTTGCACTTTTTGACTACCGCTGAGTGGATCTCATTGTATATGAGGAAAGCGTAGTCAAGAGGGATGTTGAAGAAGAGTCCATACATAATCGTCATTGTTGGGTTCAAGTTAGTGCTTAATGTTGTATTCAAGTTTCTCCTTAGTATAGTTTCCTTGTAATAGCTTAGTCTTTATATTTCCTAGTATAAATATGATTTACCTTGTAATTGTAATTAAGCTTTTGGTCATTAATCAGAAATCAAGATTGGCTGATGTAATTCTCTCTCTCTCCAATATTGATATTATTCTTTCTACTTTGACGTTCATCACAATCTATGAAGATCATACCATGTTTGTATGAAATCTGGAGCAGTTTGGATTTGAAGATATCCATTTTGCACATTTTTGCACGAATTTTTTTAATACTTTCGATCTGATTCTTCACTGTTCTTCATTGTTCTTGATATTTTTTTTTGACCGGATTGGTTTTTGTGCCAAAAATGTTCAATTTTTGAGTGTTATTGATAAAGATTTGTATGGCTAGTTTCGGTTTTGTATTTCAAACAATTTTGATTCACACCATTTTGCAATTTACACAAGTTTTAAGGCTAAAAATGTCGAAATTTGATTTTTAGCTTTCTGGAAAAAGTTCRTAAAAACTCATATTTTTTCATGTTTTGATCCATTTTTTGGTAAAAAGTATGAAATTTTATGTTTTTGCTTCAATCTCTATCCGGTTAAAGCTTGTGGGGTTTAATCTCTGTGTGTTTTGAGTTGTTTTGTTATAGGTAATACCGGACATCTCTTGGAAGGACTTCKTGTGCGGTTTAGCTAATCCGGCTAGTAAACCGGTGATAACTTKTGYGSATTRGTTGATAAACCGTGTAACACTTGAAAGGTTTAGTAAGCGGTTTAAAAGTATCCGGCTGGTAAGGACTTAGTAACTTGAACGGATATTGACTGGTTTAACCAAATCCGCGTGGTAAGTGTGCGGTTTAGAATCCGCTTGGTAAGTCTTGGATTTGTGAGCGGTTTATTTCTACAATCGTATTACATCTTGGACGTTATACATTTGAACAGTGTTTGAATTTGATCGATTTAATTGTTTGAACTAGATCGGTTTATGTTTGAATTCTTCTTGATCAGATTATTAAGAGTTTGACTTTTGATCGGTTTAAATCTTAAACTTTGTGCGATTTAACTTTGTGCAATTTAGACTTTGTGCGGTTTATGTTCATGTGTTGCCCGGATTGTTAATCCGGATAACTAGTTAAATTCGTCTATCTTTTTGACCGGACTTATAAACCGGACAACTTGTGCGGATTGCTAATCCGGGCAAGTGCTTTTGTGCTTAATTGTCTAAGTGTTGAATGTGTGCTTATTCTAGTTTACATTTTATCAGATATATTTTTTGTAAACTGATCTTTTAAATTCAAACTTTGAACTGCAGTCGATCCTATTTTTCATACAAACTGCAAAGATAAGCTCAAAAGAAGCAATGGCTATTGGTACTGATACCAAGCCACCAGTTCTTTTTCGWGGAGATTATAATCAATGGAGAGACAGATTTTTGAATTTTATTGAAAGAATGAAAGAAGGAGAACTGATCATGCAATCTCTACTGGAAGGTCCTGCTGAATTCTTTGTAATAGTAGAAGCTGATTTTGTACTAAACGGAAAGATCAATATACTCCTGAAGATAAAGAGAGAGCACATGCTGATGTGCTTTGCAAATCTTACATGATGCAAGCACTGACCAATGACATTTACACCAGTATTGATAACTACAAATCATCTAGTCATAGCATGTGGATCCAGATAGAAAAGATGATGATGGGTTCTAAAGTTGGAACTCAACTGAAGATTACAAAATGTATTTCTGCTTATGAAGAATTCAAGGCTAGAGAGGGAGAAAGCCTTGATGATGTTTATAACAACTTGCCAGACTGCTGAATGAGCTAACTAAGAACGGAATTTCCAAAACCACTATTGAGATAAATGTTAAGTTTCTTAACAATCTCCAGCCAGAGTGGAAACCATTTGCAAATCATATTAGATTTAACAAACAGTTATCTGATATCGATATCCATGAAATCTATGAAACTCTGAAACAAAATGAACAGGATGTTTTGGAGATCCGTAATTCAAAGAAGAAGGAAAAGGAAATTGCTGATCCTTTAGCTCTCATATCTGAGAGATAGGAGAAAAAATATAAAAGCAGAGCTGGGAAGAAAGTTATTGAAGTTAGCCAATCAAGTGAATCTGAGTCACAAGACAGTAACAACTCAAAATCTGATTCTGAAATGTCAGAAATAAAGCAAGCTATGGCAATGCTGACCAGAGCATTCTAGAAAAACTTCTCCAAAAGGCCTCACTCGAATAATCAAAGATTCTCGTCAGGATCAAAGTATGACTACAAGGACAAATTTGGCAAGAAAAAGAAATATGACGAGAAAAGATTCGAGAAGAAGCATGAGAGAAAGCCAGAAGAAGGGAAGAAATTTAGCAAAGGAGTAGCCGATGAGAATACCAAATGCTATAACT
>NW_020204315.1:0-1587 GCF_001531365.2 Cynara cardunculus var. scolymus
AGAATCCAATAACTCCCAAACCCACACCACCACTCTCAAATCGATTGAGGGGACGAACCACACTGTGATACCCCTTCCTCTGAAGCCAAACAACCATGCCTTGTACCTAATCTTGGACAATTTTGTATCACCCAATCATARACATTCTCACCACCATTTCCTTAACCTTGCCCTCACCAACGTTGATGACGATGTTCCTGAAAGTTTCATTCAAGAATTCTGGCAAACCTGATGAGAAGTGACAGAATCCCAAAGGGAGAGAGTTGGTGAATACTATCTCCAAGCAAGTAATGAGTACATTAGCGTATGTATCTCAAGATCGTTATTTTACCGCGTTCTTCAACTGCCAACAAAGACGCATCTTGGATTGGAGGAGTATGCACCACTCCCAACCGGGGATGAACTGGTTGCGTTTCTCAAGATGCCGGGGTACAACCAACAGATCAGGTACTCGTCTCAATACCGGTGCCAGTTACTAACCCCAATGTGGTGCCATAACTAGAAAAATTGGGAGCCTCGACATGTGCTCCACCAACATACTCTAGATCGTCTATGGGATCTTCTTTGATCTCTCACTCAACTATTCACTCATACTCTACACAGACTTTAAGGCGGCAGTGGCGAAGAAGACCTTTGATGTCACCAAGGGAAAAGAACTATCTGCTCTACTCTTTGCATGGTTTCTAGGACTTCTTCTAAGGCCTAGTCTTGACGAGCAGAATGTAGTTGTTTTCTACGTTCCCTGTGCACAAGGTCAATGTGCTCTCGACTTACAAGCCAATTGCGGACAAGGATGGCTACCCAGCAGAGCAACAAATCCCAACAAAATTGGTCACATACATAAAGACGATGGAGATCCGGAGAGCTTACAGACGTGTAAGCGAGGCAGTAGAACCAGTGCATAGAACCCCGACGTCCATAGGCATAGCCCAAGAGGGAGAGGAGGCAGAACAACATATAAATGAGAGGGAGAGGCCTGAATGCCTAACCTAAAAAAAGAACGAGAGGGAATAGGAACTAAAATAGAGGGAGAGGGAGTTGAAGAGGAAGAGGAGAGAAGAAACGAAAAAGGAGGAAGAGGCAGCCAAGAAATTCAAGGCTGCCCAAATACAGATGGAGAAGGAGGAAAGGGACAAGAGAGAGAGAGAGGGAAGAAAGGGAGAAGAAAGAAAGAGAGGAATGACCAAGGAGAGAAGAGGAAGAGTGGAAGAAGAGAGAAGAGACTATGCATCACCAAACAGAACGCTCATGCAGTTCTGACACAGAGAGCTCAGAGGGAGAGGAAGATGAGAGCGAGGAGGCGAGCTCATCTTCAGAGAGCTTTGAATAAGATGATGGAGGGGAAGGAGGCGCTGCCCTGGCTCAAGAAGAGCTAGAGCAGGCTAGGATACAGAGTAGGCACATCTATATCCCCAGCCCAACTCCCAGTGTAACCACACAACCTGATCCAGTTGGTTGAGCAACATGGATTATTGAAATAGAGGCGCACAACTCGAAACCTCACCAGCGAACCCAGCCAGAGGTCACATCTGCCTCTGACCACATAATCCAAAGGGAATCCACATTCCAAGATTCATCCTCTCAACA
>NW_020204315.1:1893-4692 GCF_001531365.2 Cynara cardunculus var. scolymus
TGAGAAATAGAGTAGTGATCCTAGTCCTTGGATAAAATGAATTTTTTTAAAAGGATGGGTAATATGGTAAGTTGCAAAAAGCGACGACTATATATGAATACACCGCCATCATCGATGACAACCACTGAAGTCTCGTTGGCGATGTATTATCTCAATCTCAATAATGATTCTAACAAATCAAATCTAGTTTTATGGAAATGCTATCATCGATTTTTCTCTCAATTCTTTCTCGATCATATATCACAAATATAGGTTATCAAATTTCGTAATTCTTTCTCATTCAAATGTCATATTTTTTCAATATGAATCCGAATAAAAAAAATAAATCTTGTGAAAGATGTTGATTTTTATCCAAAAACGATAATGTTATAGAGCTAAAACTCAACATGGCTCTTGCAGAGCCATCACCTTCTGCATCTACTCTGGATGAGATTCGAGCATCCTTAGTAGTATTGAGGGCTGAGTCAATGAAAAATGCCTCTCGACTCGACACCCTCCAAAAATTGACTGCTCAAAATCCAGAGGCCCTGCAAAGGGTCATAGCATGCATTCAGAGGGATGGAGCTTCCACTTCATCTCATGACGCCCAGGAGCTCATCCCTCTGAATGTCCTTGTAGATTACGTCACCCAGTCGGCCATAAATGCTATGGGTGATAGACTCCTCCAGAAGATTGCAAATTTCACCTTAGACTTCAACAACAAGGCCACGGTGGCAGCATAATCGATACGGTGTTCCTTGGCGGCCTTCAATTATTGCATAGACATGGAGATCCTAAAAGTCTCGGATGCCGCAAAAGAGATCCTCAAACTCTTTGAGGCAAAAATCAAATCCATGCCCCATGCAGAGGAGCAAAGGCCAAAGAGGAGAATGGAGCCAACAACATGTGTCAAGGCATCAAAGCGAAGGAGGCTTGACGAGGGGGAGAACCAATCCACTACCGCTCCAAGTATCACACCAAGGGCTTCCCCCTCTGCTCCATCTTTCTTTGCTCCGAGCCAACCAGCGTTAGAGTCTCCAAGGCAGAGAGCACAGATTGAGCCAACGCATGCAGATGCATTAAAAAAAAAGGAAATATGTCCATGGCATCCCATGCACAGCCAGAAGGATAACAAAAGGATGGAGACGTGATCCATCTCTTATCCGTTTACATATTTTCCTCTGAGTCAGAAGAGCCTTTGTCTTATTTCACAGAGTTTGCCATGGACACTGCTGCTCAATCAACAAGAGGGCAAGAAGAAGAAAAAGAGGTGGTAGCAGTGAATGTAGCCGATCCATCACTCAGGACCATTCCTGTAGCTCCACCACCACTAAGGAACACGCACAGAGCTAGGGTCCCTGCTCAAGGGACCAAAGTAGTCACTCCAGCTATGAAGCAGAAGGTTCCTTTTAAACCAAGAAGAGCAGAAGAAGGCGTAAGCAGCAGGCCTCGAAGCACCAAACATCCCTATGATTGAGTTCAAAAGATCAAGGATAGCATGGATGCAATGATGATGCCCACACCCTCTAACAAGCCAATATAGGACAAGGTAAATAGCGAAGACATCTACCAGTTTCTTTATATCCTACGAGATGAGACACCGGTCATCAAGATCAATCTCCATCCAATGGTCCAAGAGAACATCAGGCAGAGGTTCTTACATCACTACGCATAGCCTATCTCTGAAGTCCATTCTATTGATGGAATCAAGCAAATCCTCGACATCAAGAAACGTACCTTTGCGCACCATCAAATCATCTTCAATGAGTATATGGTGGAGAGGTCTCGTGGATAAATTTGTACGTTCACAGATTGTGATCTTATAAATCTGAATCCATGGGACCTTCTGACTCTGTATTTCTTCACGGATCATAAGAAGGACATGGGGCTCAAATATGATGTGGCCAATTCTACAATAAGACAGACGATGACAAACCTACTCGACTTCAGATGTAAGTTTGGCTTTCAACTAGCTCTGGACCTGGGAATAGATCAATTGAGTGTCACTGCACCAAATGAAGATCTACAAGGCCTCAACAACATTCCATCATGGATAGTGCTAGTGGAACCAGAAGCGGGAATGGTCTTTGGAAACGAACAAGGAAGAAAAATATTTTTTCGAGAAAACCAGCGCCTCAAGTACTCAAACTCTACTCTGTGCTACATTAGATATCACTTACTCAGGGGCAGAGATACCTCCCCTGGAGCAAAAGAAAGAGCAAAAACTATTCTAAGGTCAATTCAGAACTTGCTAGAGTTTCGAGAACTTCTTAGAAGGTTCATCAAACTTCAACATGTCTAGGCCTTATTTTTTAAGTATTTTTCTATCTTTTCAATCAATGTAATTTCCTTTCATCGTATTGTACTTTTCTAGATAGATAATGCAAAACAGAGGTCTATTTTAACCTTTGGCTTCGACTAGACTTATGTTTTTCAATTCAAGTAAGAGCTTGCCTTATTTACACTTAGGCGGAGATTATTAGACCCCATCTTGTGAAAGTGTAAGTAAGAAGTCTCTTACTCTAGTCAATAGGACTTAGTCTATTGAAGCAGTTTGGACTAAGAGCTCTCATGCAGAAGAGGTCGAGAACCAGAGCTCTTACTCAAGAATAAAGGTTCATACATACAGAGCCTGTGCTCAA
The DNA here is from genome assembly GCF_001531365.2 of Cynara cardunculus var. scolymus. NCBI lineage: Eukaryota > Viridiplantae > Streptophyta > Magnoliopsida > Asterales > Asteraceae > Cynara > Cynara cardunculus. The sequence goes on from NW_020204315.1 coordinate 4,515, forward strand.
TCTCCATGGACGATCAAGCCTTATGCGCCAAGAAGCATAAACACTTAATGCAAAGATTCAACTCCAGACACAGAGCCTCTGTATAGTACATGCAGAGCCTCTGCATATGCAGAACCTCTGCATAGTACATGCAGAGCTTCTGGTCTCGTTACTCCATGGAGTGCGCGTGTAGTCCAGA
>NW_020204315.1:5592-7947 GCF_001531365.2 Cynara cardunculus var. scolymus
TGGTAGGAAAGCGTAAACGATTACAAGAATGATAAAGCCTATTTATACTAGTAATCTAATTATGGAGATTGCTATCTATGAAAGATATTTAGGAAATCTTTTATGAAAGGAAATCAATCTAGAATTATGGAAAGTAAATAAAGCAAAGTAAGGAATGGAGAGTCCAGCTGTCGATTTGCCATTTCCAGCTGTCTTCTAATGGGTGTGTTATGAGTCTTGTGGTCTTCTTGATCAAGTACCTCTAGTTGAACTGTTGTGGAAAACTTCAAGTGTTGGTAACCAGAGGAGTTATGGAAATGCGCAGTTCATCGTACCTATGGACATTCATCGCACCTCTAGTTGTATTGGGCACTTAGACTTTTTGCTTGAGAGTCTTCCATCGGCCTTCTACTCTTTCACACTTGTGTTTTTCATTACTTTTACAAATATGAGTGATGGGGTCGAACAATCTCCCCCTAAGTAATGAAAAGACAAACATTGACTAGTCAATGAACATATACAAGAATAATGAGAGACATAGGCTAATCTAGAAAAACATCCTTTTGCCAAAAAAATTCATTGGACTAGGTGTTAGATTAATTCTTACAAAACAATGAACAAAATGAGATTGCATGATAGAGATATTTTAATCATGATCTCCTCTTGATATTTTCCAAAATTGCATCATCAGTCTCTGAATTGAATGACTGTGGAGATACCATGGATAAGTTTCTGTCCTTCCTTCATCGACACATGCGGTCTACCTAGCCTCTCTCTGATGATTCCCTGAAACCATTCAAGTGTATTGGTTGAATACTTGAAGGCCTTAGTCAGTGTGAAGAACTTTTTAGCACCATACTCGTTTTTTAACACCAATCCGAGCTCTGGTTTAGTTAAGACCGATACAGATCGTTTCTCCTGTAATCCTTGGAAATCTTCATCTGGAGGAGTGCAGGAAAGTCTTTCAATACCAAGTTCAAGAGCGATTTGGAACTCGCTCTTTGCTCTGAACTTCACCAAAGTTTCCATTGTCTCCACTATCGCTCTGTTGGCCATTCCATACCTTATCCCTTGGTCCTGTCACTGAGTTGTGTGGCCATAAAGATTGATCAAGTTCCATCGGTTGAGATTGATTAAATCATTGTCATTGAAGATGCTGATCATCCCATGTGCACATTCCGCGGTATATGGTTGATGTACTTGATAGCTCGATTTCTGAAGGTTCTCATCTTGATCTCTAGGACTGTCTTGATTCCATTATTTGAGAAGACGACTTGTGGTGGAGAGGTCGTTTGTATCACGAATCTGTGATGAAGTAGGTCCATCGACTCATGAGATAAAATGAGAGGGTTGAGGACCAACTGTTCATCACGGTCATGGTAGAGATATTGATGGATATTCTCCATCATGACGGGTTCCTTTAGGGGCATTGGTGGACATCTTTTTAGCGACTCAAAATTTGAGATGATTTCATTGATATACCTTGCGATGCAACTGTRGGGTTAGTTAGGTGACGGGTTGTGTTTGGATTATGGGTTCTGGTGGAGGTATGGGTTCTGGTTGGGTGGTTTCTTTTTGGGTAGGTTCTAGCTGTGTGGGCTCTGGTTGGGTGATGGGTTCTATTTGGATGGGCTCTGGTTGTTGTTTAGTAGGTTGGGTTATCGGATGATGAAGAAATCACAACAATTGGTGAGAACTCATTGGTTATAGATATGGGTTCTTGGGTGCAAGCGAAGGGAACATGTACATTTTGTACATCTTCAGAGGGCTGAGCCTCTAGTTCCCTTACTTGAGTTTCTTGGGTTCCTTGGGTTTGGTGTGTTTGAGTTGGTGGAGGTGGAGGTGGTGGTGCAGTTGTTTCCATTGGTGCCTAGGCTGGGTTCTCCCTCTCATGAGGACCAAAATCGTGATCATCTTGGTCAGGGTCATCATGCCTCGACCTCTTAAAGGGGCGTCTTGTTGAGTAGGAGGCTCTGCTCCTCTTTTTGGTCATCCTGAAGGAAGCGAGATACTTCCTTAGGGTCCTTCTTCTTTGATTCTCCTCCATTGTTAGTAGTTAGGAGTTGGTGTGAGCTTACTAGATCTCAAAGCTCTTGGAGAGAGCCTTAGCTGGTTCTATAGCCCAATGCATGAACTTGGCACTTATCTCGTTAAATGAGAGATTAGTGCCTTGGAGAGAGAGAGAGCACAAGTCAGCTCTGGTGGGCACATCTGATGGGGTGGAGGTGGAGGTTGATGCTGGTGGATGGATGGTGATGGAGGATATCATTTGCCTTACCTCTGCAACAAAAGAGGTGAAAGCTTCATCAGTTGAGGGAGCTGCAGAGGGGGTGGAGGGGGGATGTTTGTGGTAAGTTGGCTATTATGGTGGTGGGT
>NW_020204315.1:8797-10361 GCF_001531365.2 Cynara cardunculus var. scolymus
GCTTGATCAGCTCCAGAGCCCCGGAGAGTGGCCTCTAGATGGCTGGCTGGGGTTGGGTTTGGACTGGATCGTCTTTGTTCAATACCCCTTTGTCCTTGATCGCCAGGGGTAGTGGATGTGGTTGCCCTTGGAGGGGGTGATGGAATGGATGTGTGTAGGGCCGGGGGGATGTGGGAGGAGTGTCATCATCATCATCATCATCATCTTCATCATCCGTTGAAGATGACTCCTCTTGTGATCCCTCGTTTGTGTCAGGGGACGGCTCTATGTGCTTCAGGGTAGCTGGCCTTGGTTGTTGGGCCAGCATGGAGCTCTCGTATGTCCTATGGCATGTAGAGGGTGCAGGTATCACACTGAGCATTGCCCTTGAAAGAGCCTTTCTGCTGGGTAACCATCCTTTGAAATGGTTGGACGATGGTCATTGATGATGTACTATGGGGTGAATGTCTCATCGCTTGGCAAATGGTGCATCTTCATCGCGTCCCTTATAAACAGCGCAAGGAAACGTGGGAAGAGCACCGATGAAAGCGGCTTTCCGGCAACCACTAGCTTGTTCTTCTTGACCACCACTGCATGGATTTCATTGTAGATCAACAAGGCATAATCCAGATGAAGGTTGAAGAAGAGACCATACATGATGGTCATAATGTTAATGTTCCCTTGGTCCGTGCTTCCGAGCTTGCAAGTCAGGGATTAGTTGAGAATGGAAAAGAACATATTCCACATCGAGGGCAGAAATTGCCTCTTGAAGTCTGAGGCATTGTGCAAGTCCCTATTGTAGCCCAACATCTCGATGAAACGTAAGATGTCAGAACTGGTTGGCAGCTCGGCATAGTGTGTGATCCCGAGCTCCTGTCTTGTGGGAATGAACAACACCTTTTGGGGCTGGAAATTTTGATTGAGCAGACCATGTCATTTGGGACGTCGATGTCCCCCATTATCCCGCAGTTCTCCGGGTAGAACTCACAAGTTTGCCTGTATTGCTGGACATATTTGACCGGCACCTCGTTGTCGGAGAGGGTGAGGGCCGGTTGTAGAATGCAGTTTTGGAAGAACTCAATTAGTATGGCAAACCTATCTTCGTAAAGATGAGTGCAAAGGTCGATCGAATGGTTGTTCGGCTTGATGGGAAGGAAGACGATCGCACAGCAGTCGGCGCCGGTCGACTGCACGTGACTGTCGTTGTTGTTACTTGATTCATAGGAAGCGGATGACACCATTTTTGCAAGAAAGGAAGTTGCAGGTTCGTCTGATCTTTGAATGTTCTTGAGAGAGTATTGTGTGCATAAAGAGTATAATGGTGGGGACGAAGGGTATATATAATGGGGGAATGGGAAGGGTTGGGTAAAAAAAATGATTATTTTAATGGTAAAAAGGGTAATGATGAGTTTTGGGAGACGTTTGGTGAAAAGGTGGGTAGGATTGTGATCGTGAGCCGTAAAGTCTGCTCACGATCATAATGGCGTAGGTGGATAGGGACACGTGTTGAGTGGGGGTGGGATGATTTGAAAAGTGAAGGGTTTATAGGGAACACCTTTTTCAAGCTATCAGGCACGCGTAGGGG
>NW_020204315.1:10926-12638 GCF_001531365.2 Cynara cardunculus var. scolymus
GGTTCTGGGTGAGAAAATGCAAACTTAAAGAACTAAGGTATTGAACCAGAGGGTCTCTAGTTGAATGGGGATCTACAACCAGAGGTATGTTTGGCTCAATTTGAATCCTTAAAGATAAATGTGAAGTGAAAACTCCCCCTTAAATGATGCATGGGGTTGTGCAATGAGAAAAAAACTCCCCTAGAACCAACAAGGGAGGTGAATGAGATGACCAGAATCTCTGGTCTATACAACCAGAGACTGATTGTGAAAGATGATAGGAATGATGAGTTTATGGACCAGAGGGTCTTTGGTTCCAAAGACTTAGAATCCAGAGGCTCTGTTCTTTTGAACCAGAGGCTCTGGTTGCATGAAAGGTGCAAAAAGTAATGGAAATGTGGAAGAATGATGTCTTAGGAAGGCCAAGGTGGACCAGTGGGGCTCTGGTCACAAAGAACTTGGAAACCAGAAGATTTGGTCTTTGGAACCAAAGGCTCTGGTTGCAAAAGTGAGTGATAATGACTAAGTGCAATGCATTAGAAAATGGATGAGGGGAGACCAAGTTAGACCAGAGGGGAGACCAAGTTAGACCAGAGGGGCTCTGGTCTCGAAGGCTTGGAATCCAGAGGCTCTGGTCTATTGAACCAGAGGCTCTGGTCTATTGAACCAGAGGCTCTGGTTGGGAAGGGGAGGTACTTAGTGAAAAACACAAAGTACATTCTTTGGACCAAAGGGTCTCTGGTTCCAAAGAGATTGCAATTTAGGCCAAATATTTCTAATTGGCCAAAGACTCTGGTCTATAGAACCAGAAGCTCTAGTTTAGAGTACTTGGTCATGAGGGCCAGTTTGATGTATCACTTTTAGGCATAACCAAGAGATATTGAGAATCTCTGGTTTGAAACGATAGATTGCCTTTAAGTGGTGAGATTCAGCATACCCATCTTGCTGACAAGAAATAGAAATATTTTCTCATCGAGTGATTTTGTAAAAATGTCAGCAAGTTGAATCTCTGTTGGAACAAAATACATCTCTATTGTTCCTTTTTCTACATGATCTTTGAGAAAATGGTACCTGACATCGATGTGCTTAGTCTTCGAATGTTGCACAAGATTTGTAGAGATAGCTATGGCACTCTTGGAGTCACAGAGGATGGGAATCTTTTCATATTGAAATCCAAAATCCTTCAGTTAGGTCTTCATCTAGAGAACTTGTGAACAACAACTAGCAGCACCAACATGAATCTACTTCTATTGTAGAGGTTGAAACACAATTCTGTTTTATGGATGTCCAACTTACCAGCTTGTCCCCGAAGAGTTGACAGCTTCCAGACGTACTCTTTCTATCAAGCTTGCAACCTGCATGATCTGCATCTGTGTAGGCTATTAGATCAAAGCCAGAGTTCTTAGGATACCAGAGACCCAATGAAGGGGTTTCCTTGAGGTATCTAAAGATCCTCTTGACCGCAGAGAGATGAGATTCCTTAAGATTAGTTTAAAATACCTTGCACAAAGACATGTAGCAAACATAGTATCTGGTCTACTATCTAAATATCTGGTCCACAGATTTGCCTGATGGATCATCAAATAACTTAGCTCCTGTAGCAATGGGTGTTCTCATCGATGATGAATTTGAGAGAGAGTACTTCTTTAGAAGGTCAGTCACATATTTGGACTGATTGATGAAGATTATTTCTAAAGTTTGTTTTATTTGATGACCAAGGAAGAAACTAAGTT
>NW_020204316.1:0-2378 GCF_001531365.2 Cynara cardunculus var. scolymus
GTTGTGTAAACCGGTTATTTTTATAAATTTCCCTTAAATTTGGCCATCGGCTTCCTCTGCGCTCGTTTGTACCATCATTGATTCTAAGCACAAGTCGCAATCGGTTTTACATTAATGCCCAATTTTTTACACCTACCCAATTTAACCATTTTTAGTATTTATTTTTTCTATTTAAATTCTATTTTTTTATTTTTTTAAATAAAATATTTAATTTAACACATAATTTAAAAAATAGATTAATAATCAAATATTTAATTAATAATCATATTTTAAAAATAATGTTGAAGTTTTAATCATATATAAAATGACAAATTACATGAAAAAGTAACGTACTTTAAATTGATTCTTATTTTGGGTAACGTATTCTTAAAACTTTAATTTTTGTATCTATGATGTATATTTTAAACATTTAAGTATTCGGGTAACCGGTTGAAACATTAACCAGTTACCATGCTGATGTGGCAAGTGATGTAGTATTGAACTCGGTATTATTTGTCATTCAACTCAATTTCATCTCATCACATCAGCATGGTAACCGGTTACTTAAGTATATAAATGTTTACAACTTTACATCTTATGTATCAAAATGGAAATTCTGAAAATACGTTACCTAAAATACGAATCAAGTTAAAGTACGTTATTTTTTCATGCAATTTGCCATATATAAAAAAGGAATTGTTTAAACGAAAACACATGTGATTTACCAAATACGATAACACTTGTAAACTCGTTTTATTTTAAGTCAAAAAGGATTGAGTAACGTATTTTCAGAACTTCCATGACGATTATGTGGACACTTTCCGCATTAAAATCATACCGTCATTGATGATGACATCAAAAACCTTGTCAATGATATCATTTTTTTTACCTCCTTCGCCCAATTTCAACGAAGATATGATAACTTATTAATTGCAGCATTCTTCAAGAAAACACACGTGTTAGAGAAAACCAGATATTTCCAACCCTTTGTTTTCTTTTGTGAACTGCGAAATCATAAAAAACTGTATAAATCATGTTTTTCACTGTAAATTTCTACAAGCTTGATAAGGTAGATGGATGCACATGAATATACAAGTTGCACCAGTTATGGTTTCTTATTCGAACTGTATGATCGAACTGCATAAGTTCTGTTTTTCCTATGAATCTGTACAAGTTCGACGTGTTTGGTAACAACTTGATAATCGCTCGATATACGCTAAAAGTGAATATATACCACTTGGATGTGTTTGGTAACAACTGTTGTGTGTTTCAAGATGAATGTGAAATAATCCCTGATTTTTTCGTTAACTTAATCGAACGACCAAGATAAAGAAAGCGTAGAAGATCAAGATGTGTTATATACGTTATAATCTCTGTAAACAATCGATTAGGTATCGTCGTATCAAGATGGCGTCGATGCAAGTAAATCAAACCATTAAGACAAAGCAAGCACGAGACGTCAGGGTGAACCGTCTTATGATTAATCGATTATCCATGTAGATGTGTCGACTGTCGGGACAAATCAATTGAACCATAAAGGAAACATGAAAGATCATGGTGGACCACCTTATTAATCTACGAATAATCGATTATCTATCGAGGAGACGTCGAGATAACTTGAAGCGGAAGTTCTGGTGGGACCCACCAAAGTATTCTCTGTATTTAGGGGGTGTTTGAGATTGCTTATTTGAAACAAGTTATACTTTTAAACAAAGTTTTTATCAATTTATTATAAGTTAGAATGATTTAACTTTTTCAAAAACTCCATATTAACAGTTTGACAACGATATATACTATTTATTCAAGCATGATTTTTTTAATTATATCCATCCAAAATTAATTTTGATATCCACGTGTCATAAATGTGATTATTTTATTTTAAAAAAAATTGAAAAATAAAGAAAAAGGGAAAGGGAAAGGGAAAGGGGGAGCTTAAATATTTTTGATAATCATGTCGCAGCCGTAGTACTCTTGTCTTTCAAGCCTCTGCTCCAAGTTTTGGACGCATTTAACATAAATCCATCATAACAAATAATAAATGCACTCATTTTTATTCTTTATTTTCTTTTTTAATTTATTTCTTTTGTTATATATATATATATATATATATATATATATATATATATGAGCGATTAAGTGAAAACCACTTAATTTGTAAAAACCGTAAAACCTCATTTAACCAATCATAATTTTTTATTTTGTTTATTTTTTTTGTAGTTATGAGAGGTTAATTAATAATTTTTATTGTGCAGGGTGTTAATCATGGATATTATCATCTTCATTATTTTAATTTTAGATAAATACATGGAACACTTTCATTAAAATTTTATTAAGTAGTATATGAAACAATTTCATAACCATATATGAAACAACTTCATCAAAAAAAGTATTATATGAAA
>NW_020204316.1:5354-9941 GCF_001531365.2 Cynara cardunculus var. scolymus
TACGCTTCTAGTATATATATATATATATATGGTTGGGTTCATATGAGACCAAGAGTTTTTCGTGAGACCCGTAAGACCAATTTATATTCATTGATCAACTTTATAAGCCATTGATCTAATGGTCTAAAATTGCATTGTGATGATTGAGAAGTCTCGTGGCAATTTTGTGATTATGAATGTTCAGATTGTAGATCTAATCCAAGGGTTGAGAATTGGTCTTACGAGTCTCACGAAAAACCCTTGGTATCACATGATCCTAAGTATATATATATATAATAAATGCAAATCATTTTTATTCTATAATTTTTTTAAACTATTTCTTTTGTTAATTATATATATGTGATTTATTATACAACTCATTGCATTTGTACAACTAATACAATTCAATCTCAACCGTTCATTTAATTTGATGAATATATAAACCTTAGTCGTCTTTCATAAATATTCAAATCATAATAAATGAACTTTCATCATTTTCATAAATATCTCAATTGATTGAATTGCATTGGTTATACAAATATTATGAGTTGCATTTGAAACGTTCTCTCTCTATATATATATATATGTGTGTGTGAGAGAGACAGAGAGAGACAGAGAGAGATTTATTATGTAACATTTGTGATTGTTACAACTGATACAATTAGATCTTAACCATCCATTATTTTCACCAATATTACTATTTAATCAGTTGAAAACTATCATTAATTAAAAAATCTAAAAATAATAATAATAATAACGGTTTTAGATAAGATTACATGAGTTGTCAGAATAGAAAGGATTGTAATTTATATATTTATATAACGCATAATAAAATATTGTCGATTAGATTTACAATACAATTTCTAATAATAAAAAATTAAATGGCAAATGAGCTTTATAAATTATTTATAAATTACTCTCCACTATTTAAATAATTTCTTAAATGATATCTTGTCATAAAACACTATGTTTTTTATTTATTAAATAGTTATAAAACTATAATTAATTATTAGAAGGGTATTCGTACAATGCAACGAGATAAATTTCTATTTTAATGCTTTGCCCCTATCGATATAATATAATTTTATGTGGTTTTGAAAAAACAATAATATTTTTATTTTTGAATGAAATATAAATTTGAAAATAGCATAAATTTTTTAAAAAAAATCGAAATTAGTATTAAATTAACTATCTAATAGTTTGTGTTTTTTTTTTTGTATAACTTTTTTAATTCAACTTTTTATTATAATTTAATTTAGGGACAATAACGAAATAATTTATATTTGGTTTAATAATATAATTTTTATTAAAGATAATAATTAAACATTCGGTTAGAAACTCGATAATTATCCTGATTATATTTTAGATTTTTTAGATTTTATATTTTAAAATGATATGTTTATTCTCTATTTGATTGTTTTTATCCGTAGTTAGTTACACGAATTCAAATATTGAGTTTTAATAAGTTATACTTAATGTATAATTTACTTGTAATCTTTAATTTTAAGTAATATGTATCAATATACAGTATTTTATGCATAAAAATGGTTTTTAAGAGTTTTTGTCAAATACTTTATAATTATTATAACATAAAATAAATTATAGATGTTTATATTTATGCTTTAATCCTTTTAAAATAATTTATAGTGTTTTTTGAGGCATAGTTGTGTAATATATTTTAGAGTAAATTATGTTTTTGGTCCTTATAGTTTGTTAAAATTTACAGATTTCGTCTCTGTGGTTTTAAAATTATGGTTTTCGTCCCTATGGTCTTTAATATATTTCTATTTTCGTTCTTAAAACTAAACTCTATTTTAAAGTATGAGGGACTAAAATAGAAATAAAGTGTAAATCATAGGTACAAGATAACAATTAAGTTTTTTGAATCATAAGAACGAAAAAGGTAATGAATTATAAATTATGAGGATGAAAATTGTAATTTCAAAATCATAAGGATAAAAACAGAAACTTTCAACAAACCATAGGGGAAAAAACGTAATTTACTCTATATTTAATTTGTATAGAAATATTAATAATGTTTTGATTTTTAATATTTGTTAATATATTAATGTTAAAATTTTAATTTAATGAATATATCAATATTAATTAATAATTAAACTATTTACCTTTTTTTTAATAACAAAAAATTCGTTTAATACATTATTTATATATATTTTTTTATAAACATACTTCAAAAATCATAAAAACACATAATGTAGAATAAGACAACTTCCTATAATAAGTTATAGATTTGGGATCACGTGAGAGCAGCTTATTTTCGTAAGACCATTTTTTTACACTTGAAACTTTACGGCAAAATATCGTGAAGGTAAAAAAATGAACCTTCACAGCAAAAACGCTGTGAATGTTTCACAACGTTTTCCTGTGAAGTTTCAAGTGTAAAAAAATGATCTCACGGAAACAGACTGATATCACGTGAAGCCAACCCATATTTATATCCAATAACTGCAGATAAACATAATCAAATACATGATAAACATTTATTTTAAATATAGAAAATCTAAATTATAATTAAGATAATTATTGAGTTTTAACATAATGTTTAATTATTATCTTTATAAAAAATAAATTATTAAATTAAAAATAAATTACCTTGTTATTAAATCTAAATTAGCGTGTAATAAAAAATTGAATTTAAAAAGTTACACAAAAAAAACGAGAATTATTAAATAATTATTTTGATACTGATATCGATTTATTTTTTCAAATTTATATTTCATTCAAAAATAAAAACATTATCGTTTTCTCAAAACCACATAAAATTATATTATATCGATAGAGAAGAATAAAAACTAAAAAAATAGATATTTATTTTCGCTGCGTTATGCAAGTAATCTTCTAATGTGTGTGTATATATATATATATTAAGTCAACTTAGAATCGGTTTTTTTGTACTTAGTGATTTGTATTGCTCAATAATTAAATAATATTATTTATTTTTTTAATTTTTAAACAATTATTATAAATTATTGAATTAGATAAATCATAATATATCCATAGTCCACATTCATCAATTATATTAAGGGGTTGTTTAGTTCATAAAAATATGAATGAAAATGAATTTTCATTTCCTCCATTTTAAACTGGAATGTAATAACTCGTTCCACATTGACATAAAATAAGAACTGTTAGCTCCTTATATGCCTCAAGTAATGGGCTACCAATAGGCATAATAACAGTACGGGGATGGGGCAGGTTTTGTAAACCCCGGCCCCGGTCCCCGGTGGGTACGGGGATTATTATCTCGTCCCCTGTCAAAACCCGGTAAAACCCTGCTCAAAACCCGTAAATAGTATCATTTGTTTTGATTCTACCGAGGATCCCCGACCCCGTCCTCGGTTTGAGTAACATCCACCGGCTCCCTCCCTGGTTTGTGTCTATTGGGGATCCCCGGGACCCGTTTTAACAGGGAATCCCCATCCCCGTTCGGGTCGGGTGAACCGGATTATCCATTGGGTTGGGGCACATCACCATCCCTAGCTACCAAGGGCGATACAACTAATAAGGGGGAGGGCAAGGGAACCCAGTCAAAAAGTTATTTTTTTTTACTTAGGTTAAAATTTATTTTTTACATAACCTTCACTCCCTCAGTAGAAATTTCCACAGGACCACTGTCTATAAAATTCCTGGATCTATCACTGTGGGATACCAATGACTTTCACCATGATTTTAAGTTGGACTCGAAATTATTGTGTCAATCCGTTGATAAGAGCTAATCGTTATACCATCGGGATGGTGGGTCCTTAAAAACATGTACTTAATAGAAAACGAAAAAAAATCCTTATTCTTATGTCCATTAATAAGCACTAACTGTGTACCCGTGCGATACAACTTTGAGTATAATTTTATTATAACATTGAGAATAAAAAATTAATACAAATCTTTATTTATAATTAAAAAAAATAGATTTACAAAATAAGTAGGTAATTTATTTTAATTTCAATGATTAAATATGTTAATGTATTCGTATGATTTAGGCCATGTTTGGCATATTAGTTGATAAGCTAGTTGATGGTTGAGCAGATGAAAATCATGTTTGGTAAAAATTAACTGATAAACATATAAATAACTAAAAGGGACATCTTCAAAAATTAGTTAATTACAATATTTATAATATAACTAAAACAAATCTCTAATAATATAATAAGTTAATTAAAAGAATTTTAAATTGATTATATATATGTATATATATATATATATACGGTTGGGTTCACGTGATACTAAGGGTTTTTCATGAGACCCGTAAGATCCATTTATATTTATTGATCAACTTTATAAATTAATGATCTAATGGTCTAAAGTTGCACGGTGACATTTTTGTAATTATTGAGAAGTCTCGTGACGTTTATGAATGTTTAGATCTGACGATTGTAAATCTAATCCAAGGGTTGAAAATTGGTCTTACGGGTCTCACGAAAAACTATTGGTCTCACATGATCTCAAGTCTATATATATATATATATATATATATACTAGAAGGGTACTCGCGCAATGCAGCGAGATACATCGTGATTTTAATATTTCATTTTATTCTTTATCTCAGTCGATGTTATAATATGGTTTTATATGATTTTGAGATTGCGATGA